>NC_090647.1:331967001-332189501 GCF_040937935.1 Hyperolius riggenbachi
TATTTCAAAGATGAAAGTACAATGTATAATTAAGCCTCTTTATGTTTTGGCAATCTAGTTACAGGTATCAGACAATTAAAGTCATACATCAGTTAGTCACAAGACAATGGGCTTGATTCACAAAGCGGTGCTAACCTAGTTAGCACGCCTAAAGACTTTTGGGCGTGATAAGCATTGCACTAAGTAGGTTAGCACCCCTTTGAGGGAAAAACTTGCGTGCAAAACAAAATTTTGCGCACGCAAAGTCCGGTGCGTGCGAAGCGTCGCATAGGGTTTAATTGCGTTGCGTGCGTAAAACTTTGCGCACGTAAAACTTTGCGCGCGAGTTTATTTTATCACGCCTAAACTGAGTTTAGAAGTGATAATGGGCTTTTCACCAGCGTGCTAACAGTTAGCACGGCTTTGTGAATCAAGCCCAATATATACTATGCACTGCACTGCGTAATATGTCGGCACTATATAAATACTTAAATACTTAAATAAATAAATACAGCCATGTCTATCAATTATTTATTATTATTATTAATCATTTATATAACTATATCTGTCTAATTTGTATATCTGTCCGACAGCATCAATGTTTTTATGAAACAAAGTCCATGATGAATAGATAAAATAGTAACATATTAACTTTCTGTCCACTAGGTGCCAGAATTGTTCCATTTGGTGAAAGCCCATTTTAAATTACAATACTAAACTTAGATCTTAGTAGGATGTGTCCTTAACTGTAATGGTAGGTCACCTGATGTAGACTTCAGGTACTGTGGATAGAACAGAGGAAAGCAGCTGGTGTTAGGTATTTGAGCCATGGTTAGTTCCTCTCAGTCACTCACATGGAAATATTTGATGCAGCATGTTAAATCTACTGTGCTCACAATACACCATTTAGTATACCAAACAAAACTGATATGCAATAAACAAATACGTAATGCCTCACACATATTGGTAATGCAAAAGGCATGCATAGTTTATTTACAGATTTTGTCACAGTTTGTATGATATTCCAAAATGTACGTAAGTACTATCTTTATTTTTATTTTGTATGTATTTTTTTCAACCCTGCATACAACTTGTAGGTGTTGTCCCCCTGCCAGTAAATGAGCAACAACCCGCTTCCAAAAATGGCAAAGTAATTTTTTTTTCAGTGTAAATACTCATACTGTATACTGTTCTTGGCCATGACCAATAATCTGGTGCGTGTACAGGTGACCTCTTAGGTCTCCAGAGGTCCATTAATGATCTGGCATGCCGGATCTTTAAGCCACAATCAGCGGCCGAATGCAATGTTCCCCTACACCACCCATGGAAGCCACTCCCTTGTTCCTGGCCTTGTCATCCCTCCCCTCCATAGACATAGAAGGCATAACTTGGCTGTTGCCTAACTACACATTAGTGCAGCATTGAGGCCTGCAACTTCAATCCTGGTGGGAAACAGACATTTTGACAAATTGTGCATGCTTACACACCTTTAGTTTAATTCAGTGAAAGTCCAAATCCAGACCCTAACGTTTTCTTAGTCCTGCGTAACCACACAGTGGCAGAGCTTGTTTTTAGCTGTGGATAAGCTCTAGTATCAGGTAAGCCTTATTTTAAGTGTCTGAAGAACAACTTAAACAGATATTTTTATAGCACAGACTTCCAGAGCTGCATGCTGCAATCCATTTAGATTATGTGTCTGGAAGTCTAACACTTCGCAAATCATTTGATGCCTGGATCCAGTGCCACTCTTTGTCATTTAGGTTAGCAGCACATCCACAATAGCCTGACGCATTTCTAGAACAATTTGCACAGATGGCTGGGGAAAACTTAGGTCCTTAAAGCTGTGACCAGTGGCCAAAAAGGCGTAACATCATTGATAACCATTCCTCTGGAGTAATGGCTTTTCCAAACAATTTGTCCGGTCTCATGTTCAGACCAACTTTTTAAAGCAGTATCTGGAAGTTTTCCTCAGACATCCACATGCAGTTGCAGTAGTCTGAAGGGTTAATGACTCTGGACTGAGAGGATCTCCCTCTGCTGCAGCCAGCTCTTAGTGCAAATGCACCTTCTCCTCTTCTTCTTCTTTTTTTTTTTCTCCTTCAGTGCCTCTGCAAGCAGGAAAGCACATAGGGCAGTTTCTGTGTCTGACTCATCCAGAGCCATCCTCCCCCTTCAAATACCACATGGAGTATGACAGAATGGCTGCATAGACAATGAAATACAGCATGCATGTGCCAACAATGCATTTTCCAAACAATTTGTCCGGTCTCATGTTCAGACCAACTTTTTAAAGCAGTATCTGGGGGAAGGGATTACCATGCTGGAAAGGCTGCATACTGATGGAGAAAAAGTATCTCATGATGTAAATTAACATTTCCAGGAGGTTTTGAAATTGAATGCATTGTTTTAAAACGGATGTCTTCCCTGGTGTCTACATGTTTGCGGTGTAATCAGAATAACACATTTTCGCCATAATGCTACTTTAACTCTTAACCAAGGGAGACTAATTAGAAAAAGACTCATAATTCCATGGGGTACAACTATGGTGAACTATAAACTGTTATTTAGCCACTCTTCAACCGCCTACCGCTTATTGGCAGCCGCAGAGTGGCTACCCCAGGACCGCCTGACGGCATCTAGTCCTGGGGGAGGAGATTGGCGGGGATCATGCGGGGATCATGCTGCGGATCCTACTTGAGTGACGGAGCTCCACTCCGTTAACAGTCTGCAAGTGACTATCGTCACTGGCAGACTAAAAACAAACAAATGGCCGTTTGTTTTGATTGTACAGCTGCGATCTACTGCAGTGCTGTACTGGGGACAGCCCCGTCTCATGGCTGTCCCCTGGAGTGGCTCTGAGAGGATGCTCTTGATTGGGGAGGGAAAAAAATACACATACAGTGGTGTGAAAAACTATTTGCCCCCTTCCTGATTTCTTATTCTTTTGCATGTTTGTCACACTTAAATGTTTCTGCTCATCAAAAAACGTTAACTGTTAGTCAAAGATAACATAATTGAACACAAAATGCAGTTTTAAATGATGGTTTTTATTATTTAGTGAGAAAAAAACTCCAAATCTACATGGCCCTGTGTGAAAAAGTAATTGCCCCCCCCCCCCTTGTTAAAAAATAACTTAATTGTGGTTTATCACACCTGAGTTCAATTTCTGTAGTCACCCCCAGGCCTGATTACTGCCACACCTGTTTCAATCAAGAAATCACTTAAATAGGAGCTATCTGACACAGAGAAGTAGACCAAAAGCACCTCAAAAGCTAGACATCATGCCAAGATCCAAAGAAATTCAGGAACATATGAGAACAAAAGTACTGTAATTGAGATCTATTAGTCTGGTAAAGGTTATAAAGCCATTTCTAAAGCTTTGGGACTCCAGCGAACCAAAGTGAGAGCCATTATCCACAAATGGCAAAAACATGGAACAGTGATGAACCTTCCCAGGAGTGGCCGGCCGACCAAAATTACCCCAAGAGCGCAGAGAAAACTCATCCGAGAGGCCACAAAAGACCCCAGGACAACATCTAAAGAACTGCAGGCCTCACTTGCCTCAATTAAGGTCATTGATCACCACTCCACCATAAGAAAGAGACTGGGCAAAAATGGCCTGCATGGCAGATATCCAAATTAATAACAAATTATTTGTGTGCTAAGTTGCATGGCTCTGCAGTGAGCAGTTAAAGCTGCAGAGCACTGAATTGTAAAAAATAGCCAGGTCACTAGGTGGGTGTGGTCCTTAAAGGGACACTTAAGTCAGAAAAACTTAAGCCAGTACAAAAATAAGTGTTGCCGCATATCTACGTGTAGGTAATGTGGCAACGCGTATCTTTGCAATAGCGCTAATTACAGTCGGGAATGCGGAGAAAGCTACGCGTGGCCAGTCCTGTCGGTAAAAACGAAACTAGCTGGCAGCGGGGGACCAGAGGATTAGTGAGTGGCTGCGAGGGCACAGGACTGCTGCAGGGGGCAGGTAGAAGCCCTAGGTGAATAAAACAATTTTTTTTTCTGGCTTAAGTGTCCCTTTAAGTGGTTAAAAAGATACAATAAAGAATGTGAAATTATTACAAAAAACATCAATGCAGTACAAAAAAATCAAATACATACGTTATATCGGGAGGGGTCTTTGTATTAATTGTAACAGTCACCCTAAAGTGTGTGTGTGTGTGTGTGTGTGTGTGTGTGTGTGTGTGTGTGTGTGTGTGTGTGTGTGTGTGTGTGTGTGTGTGTGTGTGTGTGTGTGTGTGTGTGTGTGTGTGTGTGTGTCTGTGTACGTGTGTGTGTGTGTGTGTGTGCGTGCGTGCGTGCGTGCGTGCGTGTGTGTGTGTCTGTGTACGTGTGTGTGTGTGTGTGTGTGTATGTGTGTGTGTGTAGAATATATAGATTCAGAGCCAACTGAACCTATTACAAAGCTTTTCATCACAGTGCTGATCGTCAACATTCTGTCTGCAATTATTTCCTCCAGCTGGATCACACATTTCCACTACTGGACCTCTGTGCAGCACGATACCAATAGAGCCACCCGTGTTCACCTGAGAATCTACATAGAGAATCTCCTATGCTGACAGCTGCCCAAGAGTCCTGAAGCTGGGTGAGTTTGAGATCTAAACCAAGCAGCATCATTAGACGAGGACTTTCCTATCCTCAGCAGCTCCATTTCTGAAGATATATGGCTTAATGGTCTGAGCACCTTGCACAATACTTCCTTTGTACTTTACCCAGGAGGAAGAATACCAGAGAGAAAAAGAGAAAAGTGGCAAAAGTCTGCAGTCTTCTCCTGGGCTATATATTGAGGGCTTTTGAAAAGTTAGTAAATTATCAGTTGTATGATTGTAGTCATGTGCAACACTAACATGGGATTTTTTTTTTTTACTCAGAAAATGCAGCCTGCCCTTGATTTATTAAAGATAAGTCATTATTTACTATGCAACTCATTAGCCTTTGGGCAACCATGTAGCCTAATATGAAATAAACCTAACTGTTGAAGCATTCTATAATCTAGTCCACATTTGCTTTATTACAGTTCTCAAATATTAGTAAATCAGGCCCAATAAATCCAAAATGAAGAGACTGTGTAAATTGTTATGCTGACCAGACCAAAGTCCTCCCTATGTAGAATCCTTCATAGACATTTCAGTTATTTTAACAGATATAACACAACTGTCTTACTCCAGGGTTGATTTTCAAAATGTATCTCATAAATTATCTCGCCATAACTGTTTTCATCCTTATCTATATAGAACCTTTTAAGTACCAAGAAAGCAAAAAAGTACTTACAAAACATATATATATATACAAAAATATTAATAACAATTCACGATTCACGGCTCACAGCAGAAATGGTTTAAACTGTTTAAAAAGGAAAGACACCACTACTAAAGACATATTGTATGAGCCAAAAAATTGGTCACGCCCGCCCCAGTAAAGCTCTCAAAAGAGATCCAGGGGAATAAGACCTAGGTTTAAAATGGAATGTTTATTAATTTACTAGTACCCAATATTAGTTACTCTCATTCATTTTTTGTATCCAAATGCCATCAATTCCATACAGTGTGAGAAACATGCCCTTCCCTTTGTTGAATAACCATGTATGCACAAAATACACACTCAGCTGACATGATCTTCAGCTTCAGTCCAACACTGAACCAGGCTTATGCTGGGCATACACGGATGGATTGTTCTTATCGATCGAGCCGCTGATGGCTCGATTGATCATTTCCGACAGGTCCGATACCCCGCCGGATCGTTTCTACGCTCGATCCCCGCGGGCGGACAATGGGAAGAAAATGAGCGGAAGATAAGGAGCGCCCGCGGGAACGAGCGGGAATTGATCCGGGCGCCCGCAGGGACAAGCGGGGACACGGCGGGAGGTGATCCGGGGGCTAATCGAGCCGCCGGGTCGATTCGTGTATTCCCAGCATTAGGCTTTGAGCTATGTCAATCGCATCAATTACTTAAGTTCTGGGGGTCTTTTGTTACAGCAGGAAACACCTCAGGAATCTGATAAATAAAAATACAGTGCGGTCTGTTAAGAGTTTTTTTGATGAGGGAAAGGGGCCACTTCTGTGAATTATTTATTTGTTCTAAATCATAAGTATTTCTGTCTGCACAGGAAGTTTATCCTGTGAATACTTGCCATACATGTAATAAACGCATCTTGAAAAAAGGGCGTGAGATATTGTAACCAGTAGAATATTTGTAAAATTAATGATATTCTACTACTGAATTATAATATTTACCGATATTTTACTATGACCTAACCCTACTCTCACACAGAACTCTCCCTCTATCGATGCCTAACACAGAACCGTTCCTCTACCGATGCCTAACTTAACCCTCCCTCTAATGATGCCTGTCGCCTGACCCTTAACTCACCCCTGGTGGTGCCTAACCCTTAACCCCCCAGTGGTACCTAACTCTACATCCCCCATCGTGGTGTCTAGCTCTTAATGCGCCCCCCTTGCAAAACTGCAATTAGTGCCATCATTCTGACATTTGGGCTATTTGGGCTATGCAATTTGCATAGCGTGCAGCCCCGGCACCCACTATTTTATCGGGGACACCTACCGGATCCCAAATTTCCACATAATGCCACTAATCCTAGCTTTAATCATTGCCACCTGCCGTGGTGCCCTTTTTACCAGGGCACTTCTGTGCCCTTTTTTTCAGTTTTGAATACTTGGGTGGGTATATATTTCATATTGATACTACTGAGCAGTTCCTAAAAACACTTCACACGTAAAATCGTTTTGCAATGCTAATGTAAATGACTGAAAAAAAAACCTGCATTAGGGCACCCTACCCTAAACTACCCTTTTGGCAACACTTGTTAATGGTGTGTTTGGGTGTATGTGTCAGGTTTGACCAGGTGGTGGTGGTGGTGGTGGGGGCTCAAGGGAGCCCCTGTTTTGTAGTTACTCCCCTGCTCCCCTCTTTGACCTCATACATAAACATGTCCTGCCACTAACCTGCCAAGCAATGTAATAGACATAGAAAATCACCCATCAAGGAAGATACTGTAAGATGCCCAATAATAGAGCAAGATTGCAATTTTCAGTGAGATTAGGTTCTCTCTTTACAAGGATTTGGGTGGATAGAATATTCATGTTTGGATTATTTTCAGCAGAGACTTGCTGGGTAACACTGGGCAAAATACATGTAGGAGGATCTGGATATGGCTAAACAAAGAATGCTTGGATTTCTTAAACAGTGTTTGCACTGTCTGGGTTGTTTATTTGCTATTTTTGGTTGAGGTCAGGATGGAGTTGTTGCTACACATGAATAAACCGAGGAACAACGTTTTTGAAGGTTTTATCATGGTATAATTAATTCTGCTTATGTAAGTGGTTTACATGGGTAATAATTACCGTATATACTCGCATATAAGCCGACCCGCATATAAGCCGAGGTACCCACTTTTCCCTCAGAAACCAGGAAAAAGTGATTGACTCGAGTATAAGCTCACTTCAGGTCTGCTTTAAGTCATGGTGATCCAGGACAACCAAGATTTTGTAAGTGACTGAAAAGAATTTAAAAGTCCCTGGAATAAGACTGCATTGATGAGAGGCAATGAGGTAGAAACAATTGTATGCAGGTTGGATTAGTATGGCTATGTAAAATGAAAGTGCTCCGAAAGCCAGCATTTCTACTTTGCTCTAAAAGATTCCTCACAGCTTGAAAGCTACTATGGTTAAACAATAGCACTTTGTCCTGCTATTCAGCTTCAATAGCATCCAAACTGTAGATAACAGTATCTTTTTTTACATTCCAATGTTGTTACAATGTGTGCAAACACAGTCTAACAAGTGAAAAGGAACTCTCTGTGCTTCAGACGCACACACACACACACACACACACAGTTCAGAAAAACTCATTAGAAGATGTTAATATTTAATAAAAAGCAGTTTGAATAAAATGCAATGCCAGCTTTCAGGGTACAATAAACTACACTTTGGAAACTTGTAATTTGTAAACAGACAATATTACGTGTGCACAAAAGCAAATATGATAACTGTATGACTAATAAAAAGAAGGAAAACACATTTTTATTGAATGTTATGTCGGAGTTTCAGATCACTTTAAGAAACTATATACAAACTGTTAACCAATGGATTTGAGTATGTGTCTGGCTTACAGGGACATAAAGGAATGATTTGCATATTCACTCAGTGACTCTCACTCTACTACAAACGAGTAGGGAGGGCAATCCGCCCTCTTTACAAATGGCTACACTCCCTCAAGATTGATACCCCTCTTACGTCTCGACGCACGTACGCACTGCACATCACATGCGTACGGCGTCAGATCTGACGTATGCGCATTGCCAAAACCGGCCCCCAGCGCGCCTTACACCCAGTGCGTACTGCGTCGAATCTGACGCATGCGCACTACCCTTCCAGTCACCGGCGCCCGCACCAGTGCGTCACTCGTCGGCGACACATACAAGCTGCCACCTCGCCCTTCCCAGACACGCCCACTACCAGCGTTTTTGCACACATCTCATCTGTCTCCTCCCTGTTAGCACGCCCATCACAAAGGTGGGACCCACCTCATCCTCACATTTGTTTCCACTAGCCTGTTCATCACGCCCAGCCTCAAGCCAGTATTCCACCCACCCCCACTTGCCCACGCCCCCCTAATTAATGTTCCCTCCATTTTCACACACACAAAAGCGCACCAGCATCAGCAGTATGACACTAAGGCGCTACTCCTGATACTACAGATCTCCTGGTAAGTCCTGCTTCATCTACATCTACCTACTGCCACTGTCTCTATTAGATTACCTCTAGCCTATTGTTCCTATACCTGGCTTACCTCCTCACCCTTTATTACTTCTTACACCTCTGCTTGTTTAATCTTTTTACCACCTATGTTCCAATATAGCTTCTCCCATTTATCACCCCCCCCACTGCCTGTATAAACCATTCCCCCACCCTCTTCCAACTACCCACCAACATTCCTTATGAAACATCCTCCTCCCTAATACCACAATATGCGCACAGACCATTTGCATATATTTGGCATATATTTCATTTGAACTTATACTGTATACCAACAATACTGTCTGTATTTTTCCATAGCCTGTAGTAACTGCATAGCCTTCAGTATAGCCATTATTGTTTATTGGTATTGTTCTTGTTTTCACCAACAGTTAACCCCTTGTTTGCCTGATGAAGCAGGCTTGACCTGCGAAACGCGTTGCAATTCCTTTTGGGGTATCGTATAATAAATATGTTCACTTATATAATAACAGGACGTCTTGTCTGCTTTTTGGGAGGCAAGCCCACCACTTCCTCCAAGCAATTTTAAAACTTTTATGATCTTTTATCCTGCTGGTGCCTCTGTTAAACATATATATTCACTCAGTGAGACATAATGGGAGTTTCTGACCACATAGAGATGAATAATGGCAAATTCCGTTATTTAAAGAATGCATATATATATATATATATATATGTTTCCAAAGGCTTTTAGATTTATATCAGTCCCATACAAAATCCTGGTGATTCTATGTCATCATGACTTAACTAGGTACTCTGTAAAGAAATACGTTTTGTGAAGTACTGCCATAGTGTGTGGTCTGCAATGACACCAGATTGCATAGAAAAGAATGTCTGTGATACATTATCACTCAGCAGTAAGTGTTATTGTATGCAATTAGTGCAGCCCCTTTAGTGCAATTGAATGGGATTTCTGATGTACTTGAAAGCACTACAATAGCCATACACTATAATAATAAATAAAGTTGGTTATACACTTATAGATTTCCACCAGATTTAGCCATCAGATAAATTTCACCAGATGCCAAATCTGAAAGGAGTCTATCTGATGTTTGTCATACACTAAAAATAGATTTTCAATACATTTCAGAACAAAATCTATTAAAAAGTCGATTGAACTGCAGTGTTGCACTGTTCGATCCAGTGAAAAACGATATGGGCTGTCGATCTCCAGCTGCTCTTGACCCTTTGCTGATCGACCTAGAGTTACCATCTGGACCGATTGAGCTATTTTATCCATTTTGTCTGGAAATGGATTGTTTGTTCGATCAGGCCTCATACTGGATTGATTTATAGTGTTTTGCTCAGAGCGATCGAATTGGCCGTATATTGACAGGATAAATCAGAGAGTGTATGGCTAATTTAAGGCACAGCCACTGCACATCCAGAATGTGAATGGGGGAAGGAACACACTAGGCAGAATCGCATGAGTTTTCCCCATAGCACATAGTGGAAAACACATATGCGATTCTGCCTAGTGTGTTCCTACCCTAAGTCTTAACTGCAATTTGGCAGATAAATCTCACATTAATAATAGCCATCCACTACAGGAAGAAATGTGAAAATATTAAAAAAAAAAAAATTAGCCAAGTAGTAAAAAAATTTCTTTCTTTTTTTTTTTATAGAATTTTTATTGCATTTTCTGGCCACTCAATATGATATGAGTCACCAAATTATAGCAAGACAACAACAAGAAAAACAAAAAAAGAA
This sequence comes from Hyperolius riggenbachi, assembly GCF_040937935.1. Classification (NCBI taxonomy): domain Eukaryota; kingdom Metazoa; phylum Chordata; class Amphibia; order Anura; family Hyperoliidae; genus Hyperolius; species Hyperolius riggenbachi. The sequence goes on from NC_090647.1 coordinate 331,977,480, forward strand.
CATAAACAAGTAAGCAGCACAGGTCCATATTAAACCAAAGCAGTTTTAATGCATATTTTTTTGCTGTTGGTTGCTGGATAAACAAAAAACAGGAGTGGGAAAAAAGGTATACCTAAGTAAGCTTAATATGTTTATTTACATACATTTTTTGTAAACATTTATCTATAAATTGTTTTAAAAGTTATACATGAAATTAGTTTAATGTCAAATAATGCTTCTATTTTAATATTCTAAAGGATGCCATTTTTGAATGAAAATGATCCATATTAGCATAATGTTTGCATATAATCTTAGATTCCTACTATGCACAAATAATAAAAAGGAATGGAGAAGTAAAGCTTCTAGACGAGAGAATCCCCTCTTTGATCAGAGATAGCAGACTAGTTCTTTGTTACCAGTGGGTGACACTGCTTGATCAGCCACTGAATATTCAATCAGTTTATTTTTGGATGTATGATTAACAAACACATGTAAAGGTTACAATCAGGTTCAAACTAATCAAATCTGGAGACTGCTTGAAAATTTGAGTTAGGATTCTGAGTTATCATCAACTTTAAAGGGAAAAAATCTACAGAGACAGCCAGACGTATGTGAACATGGATCTGGGACTAACCTCTGGTGCCATGGCTAACATATATTATCTAGACATTTACATATTTGTTTTCATTTTTAATTGACTTCTGTTTTGTTTTTAATTATTCTATCTATCTATCTATCTATCTATCTATCTATCTATCTATCTATCTATCTATCTATCTATCTATCTATCTATCTATCTATCATCTCATTATTGTATATTATATTATATCATATTATATTACATTATATTATACTTATGACTAGATTTTCCATCAAAACCATTCTGGCATTAAAAGTAATCCTGCATTAAATTGCTTTTTTCCTCAAAATGATGGTACTGCTTTTTTTTTTCTTTTTTCAAACTCAGCGTACACCCGGTACTTTAACCCAACTTAGACAGAAAAAATAATAATAATAATGGTACGGCTGCATACTGGCCATCTTTTACACATCAGCAGCGCTCTCTCCTGCCACTAGCAGGTCCAGTTAACGCCAAAAGGACTCTAAAATAAACTGGGCTTATTATTTATCTCTCCCCCACCCCCTCCCCCACTATGTTGCTCTTGAAAAAAAAGCATACCCTCTGTTCCCTTGACAGCAGCTCAAACCCATTTCTGAACCAATGTAGGGATCAGCAGCAGTTAGTTTGGGTGGAATAATGAGTGGTAAAATTGGACAGGTGTTGGATTTTCATTTGATTTCAGGGACTAGTTGGCGCTTAGGAAAGACCTCAGTTTCTTTGACAGGCAAACTGTTCATCATGTAGGGTAGGTAGATGCATGGTTCCCCCGGTACTATGGATCGGCATGGTTCCCCCGGTAGTATGTACTAGTCCAAATAGTACATAGAAAGCAATATGCCCTCTCCCATTATGGTATAGCCACAAAAGTTTTATTTTGGCACTTGCCTCATTAGAGGTTATTTTATTTATAATTAGGTTTCCTTTAGTTGTGTCTTTTTGATAAATGTGATATTTGCCGTAGGTTTGTCTAATTAAGTACAGGTCTACATTAACAATAAGTGAATATTTTTTTTAACCTTACACACTAATGGTCACTAACTTCTTTTGACCGTTGTCACAACGATGGGCGTGAACGTGGTGGCAGCCCCAGGACCGCCTATCGCCACTAGGAGACTGACAGCAAAACCACCATTTATTTACACTGTGCAACGCTGCGATCTTAAGCTACATACACACAAGGGACAAATGTCCCCCGTTGCATGTTTACAAGCGACCAGGGAGCGACAGCTCCCTGACGGCGACAGCTGTCCACATGTCTTGCCAGAAAGGCAGAGACGCGGCGGAAGCTGTCTGTGAATGGAGCATCCCCGGCCGGGTGCTCTATTCACTTGCATTGTGTTTCCTCGCGCTAGTCCACATACACACGCGGACTAGCGACAGCTGCAGCAAAGTTGCGGCGACAGCTGTAGCCGGCGATTGAACATCTCAATCGCCTGGCGACAGCTCCGACGGGCGACGGTTCGGGGCGCGCGCGTCATACACACGGGCGACCTGTCGCCGCAACACGCGCGTGCCACCCCGTGTGTATGAGCCATAAGGCAGCGCTGTACTGGGGACAGCTGTGTGACATGACTGTCTTAGCAGCCAGCTGCTAAGAAACTAAAATAATCTACTAAGGATCACTAGTGAGCATTACAATTTAGAAAGCTTATCTCTACTTTAAAAGCGATCATGTGATCAGATCAGGTGACTTGACCATTCACACATTTGTGAGTTGTATACATTTACATCATAGTGTGTCATCCCAGTGTAATTTTTACTGGTATTCAATGAGTTTACTGTATATGTAGAGAGCACCTTCCAGTCACAGTCAAAAAATGTGCCTATCCCTTCTACCATCACTGTGGTTGAAGTGAATTTGATGTTACTCCACAGATCACATATTTTACAGTATTAGTGGTAGTTTTTGCATTTGCATGCTGTGCTATTTTAATATGATATTTGAATCACACAATATCCTTCATGGGTACATCTGTGTTTATGCTTTAACACAGCAGTCAACAATCATATTAAGCATGTTCCTAATATCTCACAACAGGAGACAATAAAAGGTAGTCAACAGGATGAATATTGGCATTGGGCCTTCCACCAGTATCACATGACATCCAATAGTTGAGTGGTGGAAGCAGCAGCATCAGCTTCTGATAGAGTGTTATGATGACAGTAGGAAAAGACATGACTAACAATTTTAATTGCAGGTTTAGAGTAGAGCTACATATACTCTTTTGATTTTTGTTTTTTTAAAATGGTAATTAAATCTACCATGAGTTCGTCTCCTACTGTATGTTGGAGGCCTCCCTTTTTTCCAGACCAATTAGTAGAATATTACTCTACTAATTACTCTACTAGCCATCTGCTATTGTAGTTCTCATTGCAGCTAGCAATGGGACTCCTGCTACTCATCCTCCCCTTCCCCTTCCCTGTTCTATAGGACAGAAAAAAACTACGCAGTAGAGAGCCTAATTATTAAAAACTGTTTAAATTAGAGGAGGTACAAGTAAACATACCTCCTCTCTAGCAAAAAAAACCCTCAATGGTGAGGTTAAGAACTGTAATTTTATTGAGCTCAAAGAACAATACTCTCAGAGATTGCAATGCGTTTCTTGGTACTAGGTTCCTGCTTCTTCAGGCATATATAGAGAAGGAATTTCCATTGAGCCATAGTAGAGCCTAGTGCCTCCAATCCATCCTGCTCAGGCTCCCACTGGCTGCCTGAATGGTCATTCTACTTACTTTTTGTGACATTTAGAAAAGGCAGATTTCCAGTATTAACATGTGTTCACATGCTGACATAATACGTTGAGGAATTTTCCACACTACAAGTTCTTGATATAGATTCTTACATTTTCAATGATTCTTTACAGTGTTCTTTTTTCATTGTAATGTAAACAATGGTTGCTACTAGAGATGGTAAATGAGATTCTAATAATACCGGCTGGCATGCAAATGTAAGACATTTGAAATGTGCATTACATTTGCATGCTAGATTATTAGCATCTCACTGACCATCTCTAGATTTTACCTTCTGTATTCTGTACTGGTAAATCAATTGTTTTGCTAGTAATTGTGTGTTTCATGCATTATTCCACTGTGCTTGTCCTTTTTTGGTTCTAGGTTACTTAAAGTGGACCAGAACTCAGAACGTCCTCTCTGCTCTAAAAGATACACAACAGCATAATAACCTTTAAACAAAAAACATTTCTGTTACATCTGTTATAAATCCTAAAATAAATCTGCCCTGTTTCTACTTCCTGATTCGTGGAAGCAGACATATTGTTAACATCAGGTGCTTTCAAATAAGCTTATTTGCCATCACTGCCGTGGCAGTCATGTGACACAGGGGAGAGATCACCTTTACAACTTGTGATTAGACACAAATGAAGGGGAATTAAACAGGCTAAACTCTCTAAATGTATACAGGGTGCATTTCTTTATGTTTTCATTCTGCCCTGTGCAAGAGTTCAGGTCCATTTTAACTACCCAAAATAGTGTGGCTATGCTACAATCTTGGTGTAATAATTAACCTTCTGGACTCCTATGCCTAACAAACAGCAGATCTCTTTCCATGGCTTTAAATTTAAAAAGTGTTCATTGTGGAGATCACAGTCTTCTTCATCTTTGTAGCCAATGTGGATGAATAGGAGATGGTTTTGTTCTACGTGTAATTGTGGGAAAATAGGAATGTTTTGGTGGAAAAGCCCAAATTTATTTTGTTTTAAATTTTTCAATATCACAATTTTTTTACATTCTAAATCAGCACCATTTCATACAAAAGGAAAATAAAAAATACATATCTTCTCTCCTGACACCCTCATAGTCCCCTATCCAGCACTGTCCAAAACAACTGCTTCCAGCAGCCATTCATTTCTACATGCCCCTTTTTACCAAATACACCCGTCCTACATCTGTATGAGATCCTGGGAAGATTTTTTTAAACAGACCTGAACATGTAAAAAACACACTAGAAATCCCATTCTCATTAACTCAATGACTTTAATGCACTTAATTTTGCAACATTTTAATTCAGATCTCACAAAGTGAAAGGCCAAACACAAAAAAAGCACCTCTACCAAAATGGTGTGTTTTCTCTTTATGCATTTTGTTGTTACTGTGTACAAATTTAGAGTGGTCATCCTCCTAATCCCCCCACCACCGCCTTCAGTTTAACAATATCTCTATTGAATAGTATGCTGGATCTGTCTCAGTATTTCTGAGATGGGAGACTCCGTAAGACCTGATCAATCCTACAGGTTTAACTGTGCATCTTTTTTTTTTAAAATAGTTATTACTTTTGGTCTCACTTCGAAAAAAAACTCTTTTAAAACAATATACTAAGTCCCTAGTTTAGTGTAACGTGAAAACCACTGACCTGGAAAAAAGCGTCAACATATTATGCAGCATTGCACAATAGATAAATGGGGTGACATACAAGGTAGGACATGCTAGGAGCTCACAACAAGATCATGCAAATGATTTGATAACAGTAGTTCAGTATCTTTGGTCAAAATAGACACTGTTCTAGTCGACAAGAGGGGTGACACTGACAGACAGTGAAATTGCATAAGCAAGCAGGAAACACTAGGGAGGGCAGCACTTCCAGAGGCTTAGAGTCTAAAGGGTGGGGTTAGAGACACTATATATATATATATATATATATATATATATATATATATATATATATATATATATATATATATATATATATATATATATATATATATATATATATATATATATATATATATATATATATGGTCACTATTAGTTTCAATATGCTGAGTGAGACAGTTTAAATCCTCAGGAATACCCAAATAGTTCAAGGTGACCTAGAACCACCTGGGAGGTTTCTAAGGCTAAAAGAAACTAAAAGGCCCTCTATCAAAAAGCAATGATGCTTGAATGCCCCATGTCTCTATAATCTATGAGAAGTGCAAATCTGCAAACACCATCTGTTGACAGGACACAGTATATACAGTTGTGCAGGATCAGCCTTAGAATATCTAGCTCTCTAGGGGACAGGGCCTGTCTTGCCCACTATTAAACAGGTAAGCAGTACATAGCTTCAATAAGTCCACAATGAAAGCAGATGAATCTACCAAGCCATTCAAGTTACCCTAAACAATTAATGAACATATTAATTGTTATAAGATTGCAAGCTCAGAAGAACAGGGTTCTCTCCCTCATGTTTCCTGTGAATCATGTCGAGTCTTCTCTGCGTGGACTTTTGACATGCAGGATTGTTGCTCCTGTGCCCTTGCCACACCCCGGCCGCTGTCCACTGCACAGGCACGCATAGGGAGTCTCAATACCTGATATCCCTGCTGGGTTGCAAGCATACAGAAATGGGCGGATGAGTGCTGGCACTGGCAATCACTCCATGTTCTTCACCTGTTATCCCACATGGCAGCCTGATCGCGGACTGGACAGTCAGCCATGTTGTCATGTGGCTATACCTGGTGATACCAAGGCTGGATTACCTTTCATCATTGGACTATGCAGCAGAGACAATGCTGTGAATAACCATTGATGTATTTGCGGGCATTCACATCCAGCCTGGATGTGTATTGTGTGCATCTCCAGTTTTGATTTCTCAAGTTGTTAATCTTTCTGTTATTTGCGGTTCACTGGCTACCATTGCTTTGTTGCTTGGCTTGCATGGGACTACTTTCTCCTTGCTTTTGGCTAAAGTTTGTGTGCATATGGATCAGCCTTTCTCAACCTTTTTACCCTGGAGGAACTCTGCAAATACTTTTTGGATCTCAAGGAACCCATGCAAATAATTTTTGGATCTCGAGGAACCCCTGAATTTATTTTGCAGATCTTTAAAAGCTGGTGTGGCTGTTTGTCACTCATTACCCCCTATTACAGTGCCCTTCATTATAATGTCTCCTTAATCTAGTGCTTGTTATTAATGTGATCATTATTATTCTGAATTTAATACTTCTTTTTATAGTACCCCTATTATCTATAATAAACACAAACTGCGCCTGCCAAAGTACAAACGGGTGCAATAGCATATGCTTCAATCGAGTGTTTGCTATCACAAGTCCTTGAATATCAGTCTATAGTGCTGTGACAGCGCTCCTCTTCTTTTCTACAATTTAAACATAGAAAAAACAATCGCACATAGTGCATTACTGTGAATCGCAAATTACAGTTCCCCACACGTGCATAAGTGCTCAATTGTGCATCACTCGTGGTCTCTACAGCCCCTCCACACTAGCAGCTCACCAGATTGACACCACCTCACAGTCCAGGTGGGTCTAGCGCTTAGCCTATAGAGCGGCCAACTCCAATGACACTTCCACGATAGTTTAGTTCACAATTGGATGATCCATATTTAATGACAAGTTCCACATGAAAAACATATAAGAACACACATAGCATAAAACCGTTGGACTAAAAGTTATGGCCTGCGCAATATCAGCGCACTCACTTGTGTAGGAAGATAACAGGCATTTCAGGCATTGCAGCCTAGCAATAAAGCTTCTCTGCTGGCGGTGTCGGCGTCCCGAACTTCCCCGCTCCTCGTGGCAGCCTGTCTCCTGACCTTCCAGATCCCAGTGACGTCAACGCTCCTGGTCACGCCCGACGCGTTTCGTCCAATGGACTCATCCCACGATAGGGAAAAATGCCAAGGAACCTCTACTGAGCACTCAAGGAACCCTGGGGTTCCACGGAACCCTGGTTGAGATGGACTGCACTTTATATTCTATCTGGAGTTTAAACAATACTAATCCATTGCAATCTTTGAATCTGTCCCTGTGTGTAAGCTGTTGATTGGTGTGGCGCGTCATGTGTGTGCTGGATGGTCATCCTGCATTTTTGAACTATGTGTGTAGTTTGTCTTCTTTTGATTCTCACTAAACAAAATTATATTTTATTTTTGGTTGTATCAGTGTTTTGGCTTGTACCTCTCCACATTGATTACATCACTGTTTATTATTTACTTTCCCTTTTGTGTCTTGCACGTTGTTGTAGATTTTTGTTAATCACTATACATTTGTCACTATAACTTATTTTATTGCGTACAATTTCTGTATGATGAACCCATGTTTGTCTTTTACTCTGTATAGGACTATAGAAGAATATAAGGATATATATATATATATATAGATAGATAGATAGATAGATAGATAGATAGATATATTTATAGATATATATAGATATATATAATATATATCATGTGATTACATGAATGTGATGCTACAACAGAACCCTGAAAGAATAAATCAAGAAACTTTTAACTATTTCGTTTTTCCTTTTGTTGATTGGTTATCTGAGTAAGTTGGTCTGGGGCAATAAGGACACTGCCTAGGGTGATCACTTTGTCACTGTGCTTAACATGGCCTGAGCTTACACCAGCCATTGCTTGTGCTACATCTATGATCAATCCCCTCAACAAATAGCAGAAATCTCAAAATAATAATTAAAATATTAAGTTGGTTAATTGGAGTCTCTAATACTTTTAGCCACAGCCCCTCAACAATCATGCAGATCAGGTGCTCTGACTGGAGTCAGACTGGATTAGCTGCATGCTTGTTTCAGGTCTGTGATTCAGCCACTATTGCAGCCAAAGAGATTAGTAGGACTGCCAGGCAACTGATATTTAAAGGAAAAATCCATATCCCTCTCAGTTTAGGTTCCCTTTAAGATTAATAGTTTGCATCTTTACAATGAAACACACATTTTTTGAATCCCACTTAGTACATTATTTGTTCTTAAACAGACTCCGTAACAAAAATTGCATCCTGTTTTTTATCATCCTACAAGTTCCAAAAGCTATTCTAATGTGTTCTGGCTTACTGCAGCACTTTCTACTATCACAGTCTCTGTAATAAATCAATGTATCTTTCCCCTGTCAGACTTGTCGGCCTGTGTCTGGAAGGCTGCCAAGTTCTTCAGTGTTGGGGTTCTGCTATGAACTCCCCCTTCCAGGCCCCTCTATGCACACTGCCTGTGTATTATTTAGATTAGGGCAGCTTCTCTCTTATCTTTTACAAGCTGGATAAATCGTCCTCTGAGATGGCTGGGCTTTCACATACTGAGGAATTACAGACAAAGGCAAAGCTGTTTGCAGGAAGAAAGGAGCAGCCTGAAACTTCAGTGCATGAGAGCTGAAGGGGGAAAGAAACACACAAATGATCTCTTGAGATTCAAAAGGAAGGGTGTATACAGCCTGCTTGTGTATGGATGTATTTTCTATGTGTGGACATACTGTACATCAACCTACTTCCTGTTTTGGTGGCCATTTTGTTTGTTTATAAACAAACTTTTTAAAACTGTTTTTAACCACTTTTAATGCGGCGAGGAGCGGCGAAATTGTGACAGAGGGTAATAGGAGATGTCCCCTAACGCACTGGTAGGTTTACTTTTGTGCGATTTTAACAATACAGATTCTCTTTAAGCAATTGACGGAGTAAAGTTTGCAGCCTATAAAATGATCAGTGGTCTAGTAGGTCTTTTCTGGTCAGAAGTTTAACCTCATGATTTCTCTTCATACTTCCCTTTTTTAGATGTTATAATGTCTTGATGAAGAATTTACTTTAGTCTTTCTTTGTATGAGTATATTAAAGGTTTTGCTATAGAAGGAATTCTACAATTCTGCATAATGTGACTTATATGCTCTATAAGTTGCTCCAAAGGCATATATTGTGTATAGCATATTTTTCTTAGTGACTGTCATTCAACAAATGGTTATGTAATATAATATCAAAAATGCACATTAAAGTGCTTACTCCTTTATTACCAAATGTATCTTTCAAAAACGGAAGCTACTGTATCGTTTTATGGATTAGACTTTTTAGACAACTATATTTTTTATATTGAGGCACCTCCTCACCTGTACTATAGCACATTAGCAAAATTTAATTAGTCTTTTTATTTGCTCATTATAATTAGCTACCTAAAAATAATTTTTAGGTCAAATTAATAACCTAATTTAAAATATATTACTTTTCAGGATATTTCTGAGACTTTCTTGAGAATGGGTTATATTTTCCCCAGAGTGCATAGATATTTCTGTCTTAAACACTTATCCATACACAGACAGTATTTGTGCAGCAAAAAGAGAATGGTAGCTAAGATTATAATCACGTCAGAACTGACTTTAAAGTAATATTCCTTTTTTGTCAAACATTGTCTATACATTTGCAATAAACATTTATTAATGCTGTAATATATATTTTTTTTTTTCAATCCAATGTTATTGAAAATCACATTTCAATTTGCAGCTGGCTTTGACTTTCCAAAATGGATGATAGGCACAAGATGTATTACAATTCTAGTCTAGATTTTGCACTCTATGCTGCACCACTTTTTGGTCTGGACAGCCCAATTGCATTTCCTTTCTTACAAAAATAAATAACTGCATAGAGGAGGGACAAGTGTTGCTTGTTTTCCACCCCTGCACAACATGATTGACTTGCAGAGAGCTCTAACAGTCAGTCTTGATAGATTCTATTTTGGTTAGTGTGAGCTGCTCAGCAATTTAATAAAAAAATGCAAGCTAAGCCTAAGCAAAGTGAATTCATGAATCTGAAACAACTTGCAGAGCTGAATAATATTTTTCCACGCAAACCTGGAATTTAACTTTAAAAATTGTGTTGACGGGGAATAAGTTCACACCGTAGTGCTAACAATGTATCCAATTTACAAATAATCAGAAAAGCAAACCAAACACCATAGTTTGGTTTAAAAAGGACATTCGCCCATCAAATCCAACTAGAACAATAATACAAAAAAAAAAATTTGAACAAAATAAAAAAATACCTTTCAGGTCGACCACACTAAGTTCTCAGTGTTCTGTTATGACACAGATTCAAATGATAATCTTTTACCATGTAATAGCAGACAATTTTATAATTTCAATGCAGGCATGTTGTACCACTTATATTCTCCAGTGCTACTTAATAAACCAGCACCACCGAGCTTAATCATGGATGACCAAACACACAATTGGAGAACCTCATGGATGAAGTATTTTAGTGCATTGTGTAAGAATCTTGTTGTGATGGTGACCTGCTGTAATGATTGGAAGCATCAAAAAATACTAAATCACACATTGACTTATTGGTGTGGATATACTCTAAGGTGATACCTTTTCATTATTGTGCTATTAGTTATAGGTCAGACAATTGTTTAATATTTTTAAGAAAAAGAAGGGTAGCTATGCTCTTCCTGCTGGTTATTAAATACAGGAAGAACAGCTTATTTACATATACTGTATATTATGCTAGTATTATTATTAATTATTATTATTTATTGGATTTATATAGCTCCAACATATTAAGCAGGAGCGCTGGACAATAAATAAGGTTACAGACAACGATAATAGGAGTGACAGACAACACAATACAGGTAACAAACAGTAAGACACACTGGCCCCACATGCAATTAACGTTTTCTTCTGAGTTTTCTCGTAGGAGATATTTTTTCAACCTCTTTTTAAAATAACTTTTCAGCACTCTGCAGTTGAAAAGGTGCCAAAAAGTAGGTGAAAAAGTACTATCAAAAGTATTTTCAGTATTTTCTTGCTTTCTGGGGGCTTAAAAAGCATTTTATAGACAAGTTAAAAAATATCACCCAGGAGAAACCCAAAATTAACGCTTTCAAAATGCTGTGGTCCCAGTAAAAGAAAAATGCAATTTAAAAGTAGCTTACTCCACCCACTCCCCAAAAATAAAAATAAAACAATAAATTAGAATGGCAGTTTCAGCCAGAACCATAGCCACTTGAATATTGTCTACAATTCAGCAGGAATATCACCAGAATCAGCTACCAGTTGCAAAGGATATAAAAGTTCACAACTCAAGGGGAAGAGTGGCATTATAAGATTCTTTCACCAAGGTCTCCACAGAAACCATACACCATACACAGGGGCTCTGGGTTTGTCTTCAAATGACAGCTTTATCAAGCATTACTTGAATGATTCAACCATAGTGATGTGGAAAAAGATTTATCTCCAATTCTGAACCTTTAAATAAATAATTAAATTACTGCATTTGTCACTCCTTCCCTTATTATGCTTATGTGCCAGTAAATTCAATACCTGCTTGCAATTTTCCCTTCCTGGCACAAACACATGGTGGCACATGCTTGCTATTTATCTTTTCCACTTTGAGGTGAGATCAATACTAAGGATGAAAGCAGCATGTTGGCGATATGATACTTATAGCCTAGGTTGTCCTGGAGTTAACTAGACGGAAATTAACCCTTGTGTTGTCACAAGGAAAGTCATTGGGAAATATTTCTGATTTTCTGACACTCAAAATGACAATTTCATGACATCACCAGAAAGTAACGCAACTCACTTAAACTGAAATTGGGAGTTGTCTTAGCTCTTTGCAATTCTCACATCCATCCCCATTTTTGTTTACTGTTTACACAGCTGTTAATTACAAACAAAGAGACAGTTATGCTTTATCAGACACAGGTGATGAGGAGAAAAGAGAATTGTTAAACATGAGATTATAGTCCAAGACATGCATTATACTGTATGTTCCAAAAATACGCTAGATAGAGGAATATGAGTCAGGCAGAAGGGGAGGGGTTACTCATACAGAAAAGTGAGCATCAAAATTTAATTAAATAATGAAAATAGTTTCTAATAATAATAATTTATTACTGGATTTCAACTTAAAGGAAAACACTTGTGCCTTCTTTAGCTTTACACTTTGGCTAGTTCACAACAGTCAAGGGGAACCATTTTAGGAAAAATAAAAAAGAAACATAAAAATAAAATTTTAAGAAGCAAAATTCTTTACCCAATCTAGTGGATATTTTACAGTTTGCAGAAATCTGCTAATGGACGGAACATTTTTACACATTTATTTAAAATAAATATGGATACCCAGTGCATGCTTCATTCAATGGATGCTTGTTTGCAACATCTGAAAAGTGGTTGGAGGTTCCCAAAAACAATTGTATATGGATATGTCTACATTCATATATAGAAAAGAGGGTCATATGCATATATAGAAAAGAGGGTCTTACCTTCAAAAAGAAGTTTAAATGTAAAAAGTATTCAAAAAAGTATTTTTGTGCAATTTATTGTGTACTAGGACAATGCGTTTCACAGCATAAGCTGCTTCATCAGGTCAAATATTGCGCTGTAAGTGTATCCAGCATCAGCCCTGAGTAACTGTTGTTTACAATAAAACATTTACTAGCAATCTCTCCCTTAATTTTTCAGTCCTGTCCCTAAGCTTTCAGATTCTCAGATTGGTCAGTTGCTTTTGTTACATTGCAAGCCATGCTAAATGTGGTGTTTGGTTGCGTTAGAATGAAACACAATGCAATGCCCCAGTGTGACACAAGCCTAATATACTTACCAGAGAAAATCTATCACAGAGGGACTAAGCAGACTGAATCTCCTTTTATGGATTTATGGTAAGATACCAAGAGCTTAGACCAGTGAACACAACTAAAAAGAGTACCTGCATGTGTAAAGATAATGGGGCTGCCCTGTTTACAAATATAACTGGAAATTATTTATAGAAACTAGGATCATAACTACTTATCACACATTGCTAATGTTCTTATGTCTTGCATATACTGTATATTTAAATGAAAAAAATTGCATTTTTTTGTGCAGCAGGATGTCCATAAAGAATTAAAATGTTTCTGCAAAGCAAAAATATCTGCAGAGCTGAAACTCATTTCACTGCAAAGTTTTGACATTTGTACCAGCTGACATAAAGGGATTTACAACCTTCATCATTGTTAAGGCTGCTGATAAAAGAGTTGCCGAGACGAATGTTTAACCAGACATGACATGAAGTCTATGATCCTCGGGTGTAACACTTGGGGCTCCACTGAAATGAGATGCACAGTCATGCTCTCTCTCTGATGCCAGGTTAAAGATTTGCTTGGGGGCAGTCAATAACATAGACTAAAGAATGTCTGCTCTTTTCCTGCTTCCAAGTAGCAGCACTTAAGTCTCAGCCCCATACTTGAATCACTGCACTATCTCCACTTCATCAAAACCAGGGAGTTTAGTCTTTGATTATTGTTGTGACTCACAATGTCAGAGAACTACTTACCCTGTGATTTCTACTTTAATCACAGATCCACTGTTGGCAGAGCTGTGAAACAGTTCAAATTGTAATTATAGGAAGCCCATCTGCTAGAAACCACAAATCAGGCTTTACCATATGCTTTTAAAGGTGAACTAATGCCGTGATGTAATAACTATATTTTTCTGCAGATTGAAACTGTTGCCTCTGAAGTTAACCCACGGGATAAAAGCATTCTGAACCTTGACCTGTCGGAGCTTTGGTATCACTGCAGTGTTGTATTAACCTGTATGTTCATCCAGCTATTCTAAAAGTATTACTGCGAGCTCCTGTGTATTTGCCACTAAATATCACAGTGATAACCTGAATTTGTTTCACAGCTAAAAAAAATAAATAAAGATACAGTTTTGCCACACACACACATAAATATATATTTATATATATATATATATATATAGAGAGAGAGAGAGAGAGAGAGAGAGAGAGAGAGAGAGAGAGAGAGAGAGAGAGAGAGAGAGTTTCGATTTTTTTAAATTGCCTCGTCATTGGGTATCCAAATCACATGATCTTTACTTTATAATGTATATGTAAAAAGAGAACCGAGAGCCCAATATAGTGTAGTAAGTATTGACAATTGGGTAAATGAAACGAGTATAATATATACTCACAAACCAGGGTTACCTCCAAGTAACCACTGTACAGGCTGGTGAGGAGATTAGCCTGTCCTCATTCAGGATTAAGAAGTCGCTCTCTTTAGACAGGAGATAGAAAGGGGTATCCCTCTCCACCAGGGGTGGATATCAATTATAACGTAATGAAGAACAGAGGCGCCAACAGAATAAAATCAATTCTTAAAACTTTTAAAATTGCTTAGGAGGCAGTGGTGGACTTACCCCCCCCCCCCCCCCCGCAAGCAGACACAAAAACTGTGTATTCAAAACAATCAAATTTATTGGTACACTCCAGGGGTTTTTTGCAACGCGTTTCACAGGTATATTCCCACTTCCTCAGGCAATAAAAAATAGGATGACACACAGTACAGTCTCAAGGTCATGATAAGCGCCTCTGTGAAGGCGCTTATTGTGACCTTGAGAATGTACTGTGCGTACTCCTATTTTTTATTGTGCTTCTATTTTTAAGATTAATAAGACACAGCATAATTTACTGATTTTCTTCAATGTTGAGGAAGAACTTCAGAAGAAAACTTAAAGGGAACCTGAAGTGAGAAGTACAGTACATGGAGGTTGCTATATTTATTTCCTTTTAAACAATACCAGTTGCCTGCCAGTCCTGCTGATCTATTTGGTGGCAGTAGTGTCTGAATCACACACCTAAAAACAAGAATGCAGCTAATCTTCTCAGATCTGACAATAATGTCTGAAACACCTGATCTGCTGCGTGCTTGTTCAGAGTATATGGCTAAAGGTATTAAAGGTAGATGATCAGCAGGAATACCAGGCAAGTGGTATTGCTTAAAAATACATAAATATGGCAGCCTTCATATACCTCTTGCTTCAGGTTCCCTTTAAGTGATCCACCAACCTGGATTACATCATAAAAATAGCCTTGTATTAAGTGGCAAACATCAGCATGTCTGATCTGCTCCTAATCAGGAAAGGGATCAATTTTGTGCAGTACTCATCTGAAAATGAATCGGGAACTGGTAAGACATGCCGGATATTATCAATGGGACCCATTGATCTGATAGGAAATTGCATCCTGAGTATCAGGCATGAGAGCTTATCAAATCTGCTTCTCAAAGAAGCAGCCAAGTTATTTGTGAAAAAGATGCTTGAAATGGGTTATGATATGCATGACTGACAAAGTGGGTATACATTAAAACCTTCACCTGCATCATCAGATCATAGGAATGTTTGCTGAAATGTTGCCGAAATATCAGTGCCAGTAGCCACATATGCACACCTGCAGTGGCGGCATGTAATAAATAGCAAGCATTTCTCATTACACATATGTGCAAGTGACTGCAATCACAAACCAATATTTCACACATTTTTTCGCAACCTTTGTTATGGTCTTCTATGGCCGAGTTGAAAAAAAAAAAAAGATCCACTGCAGGTTTACTGGTTCTCTATTAATTCCCACTGCTAATCAGTCTGGAATAAGAATAGTAAACAATGCCTACAGTGTTTTATTACCATTTTCTTTTTCCCTTAACAATATTATAACGAACTTGTGTTAATGTAACTGGTGTTAACACCTGCAGTTAACACTTGTCATTTCTCATGCACTTGTGTTCTCTAATTTGCAATACTGCAACTGGTGAAACATGATATTAAGGTTTTGTTAACCTCCTGAGCGGTCTGGACGAGCTCAGCTCGTCCATCACCGCCGGAGGCTGCCGCTCAGGCCCTGCTGGGCCGATTTTTATCAAATAAAGTGCAGCACACGCAGCCGGCACTTTGCCAGCCGCGTGTGCTGCCTGATCGCCGCCGCTCTGCGGCGATTCGCCGCGAGCAGCGGCGAAAGAGGGCCCCCCTAGCCGCCTGAGCCCTGCGCAGCCGGAACAAAAAGTTCCGGCCAGCGCTAAGGGCTGGATCGGAGGCGGCTGACGTCAGGACGTCGGCTGACGTCGATGACGTCACTCCGCTCGTCGCTATGGCGACGATATAAGCAAAACAAGGAAGGCCGCTCATTGCGGCCTTCCTTGTTTATTCTGGGCGCCGGAGGCGATCGGAAGATCGCCTCCGGAGCGCCCTCTAGTGGGCTTTCATGCAGCCAACTTTCAGTTGGCTGCATGAAATAGTTTTTTTTTATTTAAAAAAAACCCTCCCGCAGCCACCCTGGCGATTTAATCAGAACGCCAGGGTGGTTAATTAGATACATTTATGGTCTCTTAGTCCAAACCGTAAGAGTCAAACTGTGCTTTGAATTTAATAGTAGTCCTTAATTGGAAATTTGATCTTGTGACTATAAAGGACAGAGAATTGGTAAAGAATATGTCAATTAGTACCACCTACAAAGCACTCTGCAATCTCGCCTCTTCTGCTTAAACAGACTCTGAAGTCTCTTTTTTTACATGTTTTTGTCATAACATCCTGTTAAACATGAATGCCCCAGTTGAATCGCTGCATCCCCGCGGCAGATGGGTGATTTATTACAGTGTAATAGACCTGCAAAGTTCTATGACGTTGCAGGTCACAGATTCTACTGCTCTGGAGAGGCAGAGTCTTAGGCTGTAGCTCTGCCTCTCCGCAATCAATCTCAGCGGATCTCCGCCTCCTCCCCGCCCCTCTCCGTGAAAGAAGACTGAAAGGGGTGGGGAGAGGCGGCGATCAGCAGAGATTGTTTGCGGAGGAGGCAGAGCTACAGCCTAAAGCTCTGCCTCTTCTAGGAAGTAAAGCCCTGTGAGCCCGGGAGCTTTGCAAGGCTATTCCACTGTAATAAATCATTCATCTGCCGCGAGGATGTGGCGATTCAAGGGGGGCATTCATGCTTAAGAGGATTTTATGACAAAAATATGTAAAAAAAAGAGGCTTCAGAGTCTCTTTAACTACACTTGTCTCTAGATACTGCCCTGCACGTATCTCTGCTATACTAACCATGTTCTCCTCTCTAGTCACTTCTTCGTATCCTCGCATACAAACCTTCTCTCCTGAATTAGATTTAGATGTATATCGTATACACAGGTTCACATCCTATACAAACTATTCCTTTGTCACACCCCTAAAGAATAATTCTGAATGTTAGCATGTGGTGTTTAGGATTACCTGTTAGTTTATGAAGATTTCCCTATATTAAATTATAATGGAAGCAGCCTGTGCTTTGATTCATTCATCTAACATTAACATTAATAAAGGCTTTAGAAGGATTTGTTCTACATTACAGGAGGTGGATGTTATTTTCATCTAAAAGAAAAAAATAAAATAAAACATTCTGTTAGCTGGATACAGGGATCTAAATATTTTGCTACATATTTGGCAAGTAGAAGAATAATGTATGCAGATACTGTTAATACTGCACAGCTTAAGCTCAAATAAAATACACGAGGATGTTAAAAAAGGCAAATAAGAATCCATAATTGTAATGCTTGTGTACAGCTGGTCATAGATACATGTTTGCAGATGCACAGGACATCAAGATGGAAAACATAACAAAAGAAGTGAGCACAGTAACACAACTAACCACACACAGCTCTTTGCAGATACCACTTGTAATACCTGCCCCACTGGTTGGTAATAAATTGCCAATAGATAGTGTAGATCTGGGCCCTGACTGCTGGACTAGTGTTATAATAAGAAGGACATCTGTAACATACTCTGTGTAGTGGAGGCAGTCATGTATCCCCATGATTGGGCCTATGTGGTTATAAATATTCATGTTGTCAACATTTTAAATTAGCTACCTATAGGACAAGGCCTCCATTTGCACCAAACTCTCCCTTTCTTCCCTGTAATCCCACTTATGTATCCTCCTACAAGGATGATGTAGTGATGTGGAGGCACTAGAATGTCAAGTCTCCCTCATCTAGTCTTTGTGCAGAGCATTATTACTATCCAACAGTATTTACTACTGATGAATGGGCAAATTCCAACCTAGTAATATTTGTATCGTTTTGGAATCTGGCCTTTCCAAGTAAGAATTACAAAACTGGCAATGACTTTAAAAAATTACAATATTACACTTCTGAACATTTTTTTTGCATTGAAGGCTTTCCAACTTATTTTACATAGTTACATAGTTACATGGTTATTTTGGTTGAAAAAAGACATACGTCCATCGAGTTCAACCAGTACAAAGTACAACTCCAGCCTGCTCCCTCACATATCCCTGTTGATCCAGAGGAAGGCGAAAAAACCCTTACAAGGCATGGTCCAATTAGCCCAAAAGGGAAAAATTCCTTCCCGACTCCAGATGGCAATCAGATAAAATGCCTGGATCAACATCATTAGGCATTACCTAGTAATTGTAGCCATGGATGTCTTTCAACGCAAGGAAAGCATCTAAGCCCCCTTTAAATGCAGGTATAGAGTTTGCCATAACGACTTCCTGTGGCAATGCATTCCACATCTTAATCACTCTTACTGTAAAGAACCCTTTCCTAAATAAATGGCTAAAACGTTTTTCCTCCATGCGCAGATCATGTCCTCTCCTCTAGTCCTTTGAGAAGGCCTAGGGACAAAAAGCTCACCCGCCAAGCTATTATATTGCCCTCTGATGTATTTATACATGTTAATTAGATCTCCTCTAAGGCGTCTTTTCTCTAGACTAAATAAACCCAGTTTATGTAACCTTTCTTGGTAAGTGAGACCTTCCATCCCACGTATCAATTTTGTTGCTCGTCTCTGCACCTGCTCTAAAACTGCAATATCTTTTTTGTAATGTGGTGCCCAGAACTGAATTCCATATTCCAGATGTGGCCTTACTAGAGAGTTAAACAGGGGCAATATTATGTTAGCATCTCGAGTTTTTATTTCCCTTTTTTTGTTAGCTTTAGCTGCAGCGGCTTGGCATTGAGTACAATTATTTAACTTGTTGTCGATGAGTACTCCTAAGTCCTTCTCCAAGTTTGATGTCCCCAACTGTATCCCATTTATTTTGTATGGTGCTAGACCATTGGTACGACCAAAATGCATGACTTTACATTTTTCAACATTGAATTTCATCTGCCACCTATGTGCCCATATAGCCATCCTCTCCAGATCCTGTTGCAATATGACACTATCTTCCTGAGAGTTGATGATTCTGCACAATTTTGTATCATCTGCAAAAATAGCAACATTGCTCACTACTGCATCTACTAGGTCATTAATAAATAAATTGAAGAGCACTGGACCCAGTACAGACCCCTGTGGGACCCCACTGCTAACAGTCTCCCATTTTGAGTATGATCCATTGACCACAACTCTTTGTTTTCTGTCCATTATCCAGTTCCCTATCCATGCACACAGACTCTTCCCCAGTCCTTGCATCCTCAACTTTTGCACCAGACTTTTGTGGGGAACAGTGTCGAAAGGCCTTTGCAAAGTCCAAGTATATCACATCTACAGCATTCCCAATATCCATATTAGCGTTCACTACCTCATAAAAGCTGAGCATGTTAGTCAAACAGGACCTGTCTTTAGTAAACCCATGTTGATGCTGAGAAATAAGACTATTTTCTACTATGAAGTCATGTATAGTATCTCTTAGTAACCCCTCAAATAGTTTGCATACAACTGATGTTAAGCTTACAGGTCTATAATTTCCTGGATCTAATTTTTTGCCCTTCTTAAATAATGGGAAAACGTGGGCTGTACGCCAATCCACTGGGACTCTGCCAGTTGAAAGAGAGTCACAAAAGATAAGATAAAGGGGTTTATCTATAACTGAACTTAATTCCCTTAGGACCCAAGAATGCATGCCATCCGGGCCAGGTGCCTTGTCTATTTTTAATTTATTTAGTCTTGCCTTCACTTCTTCCTGCGTTAAGTATTTAATATTACAGTTAGAAGATTGAGACTCTTCTGCCTCTGTAATTTGCAACAGTGCTGTTTCCTTTGTGAAGACAGAAGCAAAGAAAGCATTTAATAACTCTGCCTTACCGTGGTCATCCACCATTGAATTCCCACCCTCATCCTTCAGGAGTCCAATGCAGTCAACCTTTCTTTTTTTAGAGTTGATGTACTTGTAAAACTTTTTTGGGTTAGATTTGATATCCCTAGCGATTTGATTTTCAGCTTTGATCTTTGCCTGCCTAATTTCTTTTTTACAATTTTTATTGCACTCCTTATAATTGCTTAGTGCAGCCTCAGTCCCCTCCTGTTTTAGAACCATGTAGGCATTCTTTTTCCTCTTAATTTTATCCCTAACCTTTCTATTCATCCATAGAGGCCTTTTTTTTATTCCTAGACATTTTGTTTCCATATGGATACACATACTACAATATTGATTGAGAATAAGTTTAAAAGCTTGCCATTTCCTTTTAGTGTCCTCCCCTTGTAGTACATTATCCCAGTTCACCAAACTTAGTGCTTGCCTAATTTGATTGAACTTTGCTTTTCTAAAATTCATCGTTTTAGTGGTCCCGCTGCCCCGTGGCCTATCAGCCACCAGATCAAACGTTATCATGTTGTGATCACTATTTCCCAAATGTTCTTGAACCTGCACATTTGATACATTATCTGGTCTATTAGAAATGATCAGATCCAGTAACACATTCCCCCTAGTTGGTTCCGTTACCAATTGATCGAATGGGGAATTTGATAGAATCAATTTCTGATCGATCAATTCTATAGAATCGATCGACCGATTGAGGGCTAAAATCGACCAGTGTATGGGCCCCTTAAGATTTTCTGTAATTAGATTATTTGCAAAAGCATGCAAAAAATTGTGCACTTAGGTTTGGCAAGTCCTCCAACAAAGCGGCCAGTTAAAAGTGAATGACTCTCCCACATCCCACAAATGTAAAAACAGATAAATGGCGCTTGTGAAATCCAGTTCCACATAGATGCCGTCACCTCACCCCACTCAAAGTGTCACTCATCAGATTGTGATGCCTAGTTCACACCATACACTTTTCTGTTAGATTTTTCTGTAAAGGTGGCCATACACTTATAGATTTATAGCAGATTCGACCACCAGATAGATTTCTGTCAGATGCCTGTCAAGTAGAATCTGACAGGAATCTATCTGATGTGTGTCACATACTAGGAACAGATTTCCAATAGATTTTGAATTCTATTGGAAATCTATTGAAAATCGATCTAATTGCATTATTGGACCATTAGATCCAATGCAACTCTATGGGCCATCGATCTGCTGCCAGTAGCAGATCGACCTAGATTTTCCATCCTTCAGATAGATCAAATTGATCAAAATCATTCGAAATCTGCCACAAATTGATCGAATGGGGAATTTGATAGACTCAATTTCTGATTGATCAATTCTATAGAATTGATCGATCGACTGAGGGCTAAAATCGACCAGTGTATGGGCCCCTTAAGATTTTCTGTAATTAGATTATTTTCTTGTGAGGATCCGCTCGGCTGCCTGCGCAGGCAGGCAGCTTTTTGACCACTGTTCAGGTCTGCATTCTGCAGGTCTCTGGAAGAGAGACCTTTTGTCAGTTTTGCAGCTTGCTGCTGAGGAATTTGCATACGTTTGTCATGCAGATTGCTTAGCCACATCCTTTGTAGGTTTGTACTATAAATACCATGTGATATCACAGACCTGGGCTGGTCATAAGGGTTAGTCCTGTGAAACACTCCTGGAGTGTCAGCCTTGCTCATTGTTTAAAGATTAGCTTAGAGTAATTGTTGGGACTGCACTAGGCAGGTTCCCTAGTGCAGTTAGGATTGCATATCTGTTTGTTTGTCTGTTACGATTGTCCTGTCCCAGCAGTGGTCGACAGGAAATTGTTCTGTGTGTCTGGGTGCTAACCGGAACAGCGGTTGTTACTGGTAGCCCCTTCTGATCTGTCTTGCCTGGATCGCACTCGCCTTGCGCTAGTGCTGTGGATCCTTCTGGTCTGCAACTCTCTTGCTGTACTTGGATCGCACTTGCTCTGGCGGAAAGAGCAGTGGATCCAGCTCGCTCTGTTTCTATACTTGGATCGCACTCGCTCTGGCGGAAAGAGCAGTGGATCGTATCTCTCACTTATTCCTGTTTTCGTGTATCTGTCTTGTCTGTTACGAATGCTTGCTGGAGGCTCGGTGAGGTAACCGTTAAGCAAGCGCTCGCGTCCTCTGTTTCATGTTTGTCTGTCGGTGGTTAGTTAGGCGTGCTTGTCTCTGTTGTGCTTAACACGCGGAGACCGCGCATAAACGCGTGCACTGTTGCGAATGAGTGCGGTGTTCGTGTTTAGTTAGCGTTTGTTATTTTCCTTATCTTCTCATTGTATGATTTGCTGTGCCTTTGCTACTCTCGTGCTCTGCCTTGCTGTAGCCTTGTGTCACCTCTGGCAATCGCCTCTCTCGCGGTTGCATTCCTACTTCATATCTGCAGTTGTATGTGCACCGTCGCGGGTTGGCGACTAGATTGGGGCACATACATACATTCTGTCCCTGTGCTCATTCTCTTCCGCAATCGCTTCTCTTGCGATTGCGTTCTCACTTGGTTTCTTCTGTTGTGTGTCCACCGTCGCAGGTTGGCGGCTAGATTGGTGGACATACATACATTCCTCATCTGTGCTTATTCAGTCTTGTGTCGCTGTTAGCAATCGCCATCTCTGGCGATTGCCTTCTCCTTTTATCTTCATGGTTGTGTGTTCATCGTCGCAGGGTGGCGACTAGTTTGGTGGACACACATACCCTCTGTCGCTTTGATCTCTCTCTTTCAGGGCGATCTTGCCCTGCGTCTCTTCCCTTCGTACAATTCCTGTCTGGCGTCTGTGGCAGGGCAGAGGAGCTGTTCCTCTGCACTCCACAGCTCCACCTGTCGACAGGAATTTTCCTCTACAGGTGCATTGCACCTTTTGCTGGGTTCCCTCAAATTATACGCTTGTGGAGGATTTTCGCAGTGTCAGCGCACGTCTTGGGCGCTGATCACTGAGAGAATTCCACAATCGTTACATTTCTGCAAAGTACTAGTAGAGACTGGTCATTATCTCTGGTGCATTGTCTTCTAGTTATCTCCTGCTGAGTAGAACAATGCTTAATTGCTAGGCAGATAGATGATTAGATAGATAATTTCCAAAATGATAAAAGAAATCCCAGTGCTGCAACCCAATGTATTCCAGAACCAGGGAGTGAACAGCCGATACCCTTATCCACTTAAGGGCAACTTCATGCAAACAGAGAAAATGCTGGGTCAGTAAAAAGCACAATGTTTCGACCGGAAAGTCTTTTTCAAGTGCTAACAGAATCAAAGTGCAACATCATATGTAAAGTGTATAGATTTACATAAAACACACCCCTCCACGGGCAGGCACAATACTTAAATTGACAGGCTAATCAGTATAACAGGAAATTCCTCATAGAAAACATTATGCTTTTTACTGTAATACTTACAATAAACTGGTGAGTAGGCCTTAAATCCAGGTGGAGACCGAGCCTTTTCTCTGTTTAGAAAGATAATTTCCAACATGTTGGAAATTATCTATCTGGCAGGTAAATCTAACAGAAGATCTTACAGAAATATATATGGTGTGTACTAGGCATAAGACTTTCTGGTCAATAGTGTCTTAGAGACCAGGTAGTGAACATCTGGTGCTCACTAGTAATCATGCAAAAAATATCCTCCAATGGTGCATTTCCATTAGTTTACAAGTTTATTGTAAAAACAAGTAAAACAATATACTCATTCTAAATCACAGAATTCTCTGCTAAGATCCATTCAGGTAAGAGTGTTGATATAAAGAGGACCTCACCTCAGACTCGTGGCACACATATATGATCCCCCGTCACCTGCCCACACAGACCAAGTGGCTCCAACAGAACTGTATTTATAGACTTTAAGCAATACAAACGCCATTTATCTGTTCTTCTGCTTTTTGGATCTGTCTGTCTGGGAATATGTAAAAGTGACATTGTAGTGAGACTGTGTCTGTAATACCTTAAGCCTCCAACCCAGAATGAGTATGCAGGTCAGACACTCTGATTGAACGGTGACTGCACTAGCCATATACTTATTTAAAGAGCGTAATTCTGAAGCCAGAAGAATGGCTGGGCAAATTGCATTATTTAAAAGAAGAAAAAAAAATATGGCCTCTTCTATTTTCTTCACAGAACAGGGTCAATTGAACACTGAGTTGTAGAAGAAAAACAATGTTATTTTTTATTTTTACTTGGGACATTTTTCCATAGGTGCCTCAAACCTATGTAGCAGTTCTAGAGGTTTGCTCAGAAAGAACCCAACATAGTTGTACACATACTTCAAAGCAAAAAGTTGGAATTGTGATCTAAGTCAGATTTTCATTAGAAATTGAGTCATACTGATGGAATATGATTGAAGATGGAAGTGGGCAATTCTAACTTTCACTGCTACATGCACAAGCAAAAAAAAGTGTAAAAAAAAAAGAGAAACTCCATCTCATGGAATGTAATGTGTTAATGGCATGAAACAAGTATTAATAGATAAATAAATTGGCAATCTTCCACTGTATGGTGAAACTGAAAAGGACAAAGGGGAATGGTATGTTATTTTATATTATGGAACAAAAACTTTTTTACTAGCATTTTTATTCTTGACACATTTCTTGAAATAAACGTTTTATGCCCTTCACATACAATAAATGTTATTTTCTGTCAGATGCAGTTACCTTTTTTTCTGCTTTCCTGTTCTCCATTCTCTGAATTCTGCTTGTGCTTTAGACAAGACAAGACAAAAAATATTTATATCACACATTTTTCCTGGTGGATTGAAAGCGCTTCAGCCACTTAGGGTACTCTTCACAAGCGACCAGGATCCTTAAAGGGAACTTCAGCCTAAACAAACATACTGTCATTAACCTCTTTAGCGGTAATCCCGTGTCAGGCTCTGGATGGAAATCTGCAGCTCAAAGCGTTAATCCTGTGCCTGAGTGAGCAATATGCAGGAGCTGCTGCAGTTCTCTTTGTGGTATGTTTTTTTGTTCTTGTTTTTAGGATCTAAAAGCCTGTGAAAAATGGCACGACTTTTAGACCCTAAATCTGGAAATAATCATAACGTCACGGAGGTTAAGTTACATTAGTTATGTTAATTAAAATAGATAGGTAGTATAATCTCTTACCCACCCTGTTTTAAAAGAACAGGCAAATGTTTGTGATTTCACGGGGGCAACCATCTTTTTGGTTGAAAGGAGGTGACAGGGAGCATGAGACACAGTTCCAACTGTCCTGTGTCCTGATCACCCCTCCCTGCTGCATACGCTAGGCTTCAAATCTCAAATTCAAAATAAAAAAACAACAACAAATTTGCGCCAAAACAGCAGAAGGAGAACAACAACATCAGAAATCCCATCATGCTTTTTACAGCATCAGATTTCTTTGATGAGGCGGAGCTTAGCTTCTGTGCAGCTAAAAATGAGGCTTGGGTAATAAAAATAAAGTTCTGATGCTGTGAAACTGTTAAGGAAACACCAAGCCTTTTCAGTGCTGATGAGTAGATTTTTAGTCTGGAGGTTCACTTTAAGGAACTTTGTCCAAAGACTCCTTACTGTTGTACATACAGTGGCTTGCAAAAGTATTCAACCCCCTTGAAGTTTTCCACATTTTGTCACATTACTGCCACAAACATGAATCAATTTTATTGGAATTCCACATGAAAGACCAATACAAAGTGGTGTACACGAGAGAAGTGGAACGAAAATCATACATGATTCCAAACATTTTTTACAAATAAATGTGCATAATTATTCAGTCCCCTGAGTCAATACTTTGCAGAACCACCTTTTGCTGTAATTACAGCTGCCAGTCATTTAGGGTATGTCTCTACCAGCTTTGCACATCTAGAGACTGAAATCCTTGCCCATTCTTTGCAAAACAGCTCCAGCTCAGTCAGATTAGATGGACAGCGTTTAAGAACAGCAGTTTTCAGATCTTGCCACAGATTCTCGATTGGATTTAGATCTGGACTTTGGCTGGCCCATTCTAACACATGGATATGTTTTGTTTTAAACCATTCCATTGCTGCCCTGGCTTTATGTTTAGGGTCGTTGTCCTGCTGGAAGGTGAACCTCCGCCCCAGTCTCAAGTCTTTTGCAGACTCCAAGAGGTTTTCTTCCAAGATTGTCCTGTATTTGGTTCCGTCCATCTTCCCATCAACTCTGACCAGCTTCCCTGTCCCTGCTGAAGAGAAGCACCCCCAGAGCATGATGCTGCCACCAACCTATTTGACAGTGGGGATGGTGTGTTCAGAGTGATGTGCAGTGTTAGTTTTCCGCCAAACATAGCGCTTTGCATTTTGGCCAAAAAGTTCCATTTTGATCTCATCCGACCAGAGCGCCTTCTTCCACATGTTTGCTGTGTCCCCCACATGGCTTGTGGCAAACTGAAAATGGGACTTCTTATGATTTTCTGTTAACAATGGCTTTCTTCTTGCCACTCTTCCATACAGGCCAAGTTTGTGCAGTGCACGACTAATAGTTTTCCTATGAACAGATTTCCCCACCTGAGCTGTAGATCTCTGCAGCTCGTCCAGAGTCACCATGGGCCTCTTGATTGCATTTCTGATCAGCGCTCTCCTTGTTTGGCCTGTGAGTTTAGGTGGACGGCCTTGTCTTGGTAGGTTTACAGTTGTGCCATACTTCTTCCATTTCTGAATGATCACTTGAACAGTGCTCCAGGGGATGTTCAAGGCTTTGGAAATCTTTTTGTAGCCTAAGCCTGCTTTACATTTCTCAATAACTTTATCCCTGACCTGTCTGGTGTGTTCTTTGGACTTCATGGTGTTGTTGCTCCCAATATTCTCTTAGACAACCTCTGAGGCCGTCACAGCGCAGCTGTATTTGTACTGACATTAGATTACACACAGGTGCACTCTATTTAGTCATTAGCACTCATCAGGCCATGTCTATGGGCAACTGACTGCTCTCAGACCAAAGGGGGCTGAATAATTATGCACACCCCACTTTGCAGTTATTTATTTGTAAAAAAAAAATTTGGAATAATGTATGATTTTCATTCCACTTCTCACGTGTACACCACTTTGTATTGGTCTTTCATGTGAAATTCCAATAAAATTGATTCATGTTTGTGGCAGTAATGTGACAAAATGTGGAAAACTTCAAGGGGGCCGAATACTTTTGCAAGCCACTGTATTGGCTTGACCCAGGATTAAAACCCTGGTCAAATTCTACATCAAAGGTAACAGCCTTACCAGTACACTATCCAGCTGACCTCTTTTATGCTTGTAGAAGAAGCTGCTGCATAGTAAAGACACTCTGCACTATAACTGGATGAGGTAGAGGGACAGGTTGCTGACCTGTGATGCAGTGGGCATCCTATCAGCCATTTTGTATGTCATGCATGTGGAAGATGTGTAAACAAGATTATTGGGAAGGGGAATAGAGATGTAAGGGATTGCGGAGATGCCGCCGCATCAGAGAGTGGCATGGCGGCTATCTCCGCGTCTCAGCCGGCGGTTTCTGCCGCACAGATACATGATGGAATTATGCCTGGGATTGTGGGGAACAAGGAGGAAGCCGCCGCGGGAACCGAGTGGCATGGCGGCTGTCTCCGCGTCTCAGCCAGCGGCTTTCGCCACATGGTCGCATGGTGGAACTTTGCCTGCTCCTTCAGTCGCACATAGACTGAGGTCTACGCGTGCGCGCAAAGACAGGATCTTTATGCAAGCAGAAGGGGAGTCAGCTGATCAGCCGGTCAGCTGACTCCAGCACTGATCCTGATTAGCTGAGTGATGGGGGTAGTGCTTAGGAGCGCTCCCAGTATATATAGAACAGGCTTGTCAGCTGTTTCTCGTCTGCTGTTGCATATGCTACGTGTTAGCACTCAGACCCATAGTCAGATCCGAAAGTGTGCCTAGAACCAGCAGGAGCTGGGGATCCACACTTAGACAGATTCTGTTGATAGCTTAAAGTACTAATTGAATTGTATTATTTGTTATGACCCTCTGCTAGCCTTGACTACTCTTCTGTCTTGTGATTCTGTGCCTTTGCCTATCTGATCCAGTTGCCGACTTGGCTATCCCTCACTCTGATTCTGTCTTCCGCCTTTGTACCGTATCTGTCCGTGTGTTGCCGAACCTGCTTGTCTGACTCTTCTGCCCTCAGCAGGGAGCTAGTCCTGGTGAGGGGTTCTCAGTTTAGTAATCCCCTGCTCCTCAGGTTGATAGCTGCAGTATAGTCTGAATCACCTGCTCCTCAGGTTGATAGCTGCAGTATAGTCTGAATCACCTGCTCCTCAGGTTGATAGCTGCAGTACAGTCTTATCACCTGCTCCTCAGGTGACTAGCTATCATTATATGCTGTCTGCGTCTCCTGCCCCTCGGGGGATCACCTGTTGCAGTACACTCCTCGAGTGATCTCGCTACATTGTCTTACTGTGCATCACCCGCTCCTCGGGTGAACCTAACATTACTCCTCTGAATCTCTAGCTTGCTGGAATACTGATTACTGTGTCAATTAGAGATACCCCCTTAACCAGCTCCTCTGGACAGTGGGTATCTCCATCTATATTTACTGTTGCACCAAACACCATCTTACATCTTTGTATCCTGTGTGTCTTGCTATACTTGTATTATTGGTGATACTGCAGATCACCAATAATCAGAAAATCTGTTCTGGCTGACACCGATCGTTACAAGAGATTAGAGCTAAATGAATTCATGACCTGTAGGTAACAAATTCAAAATATTGCCGTTATGAATATTTATAAAGGTATAGTTCTCCATCAAGTCTAATCATTGATGCATGCTCATAGGTGGTTTTAAAAGGATAAGGCATGGATTTATTTATGCCTTTTAACTAAGAGCTATTATAAACTTTGTTTCTTGTGGCTGGTGGTAGTAGACATTTTAGTTTAGTAGAGGAATAAGGTAAATATATAAACTTATGTATCTGATGTAAAAACATGCATCATAAAAGTTTCCACAGCAGATGAACTAAACTTTATGATTTGCACACAGTGCAAGTAAAGTTTAGTGGGTGCTACGGGAACTGCGTAACGTGCTTTACACAAATTGCATAATTTATGTTCACACACAGTGTACACTCTGCTGGTATACCATGCATTACTGGCTGACTGGGCTTGCCTATAACACACATTATACATACAGTGTATATGGATTACAGTCCTTAAGTTTCGTTTCAACAACTACCCTAAGTTGTTCTCTTCTCTCCTTGGTTCCTTGCTGTCTATTGTTCTACACACACAAGCAATAGAACACAGCAATACATGCATGCAGCTACATTTGAGTCGTCAGCAGGTGCTCGTCAGCCAATCAGGATGCACTGTCATACACCCTTTACCTGCCATACCACATCTAGCAGCCATTAGCATTCAGGTGGGAGGCTTCAGTTGGACACAAATCGCAAGATTGCGTCGCTAGCAGGACCGCCCCGTGCAGGCATCCCTCCCACAGGGGTCCCTCCCTAACCGCTCACCTGTCCGCCATGTCCTAGAGCTGAAAAAAAAAACGTTTAAAAACACACGATTGGTTCGCACGATGGCCAGGGGCCCCAGACCTCTCTCACTGGCCGGGGCCCCAAGGCCAATGCGCGATACCTGGAGGGGAGTGCAGGTGGGCCTGGACCTCTCACACCCAGGCTCTGGACCTCTCACATCCAGAAAACCCACCAACACTGCCTCCATACTGAATGCTAAATTCGACACACACAAGCAATAGAACACAGCAATACATGCATGCAGCTACATTTGAGTCGTCAGCAGGTGCTCGTCAGCCAATCAGGATGCACTGTCATACACCCTTTACCTGCCATACCACATCTAGCAGCCATTAGCATTCAGGTGGGAGGCTTCAGTTGGACACAAATCGCAAGATTGCGTCGCTAGCAGGACCGCCCCGTGCAGGCATCCCTCCCACAGGGGTCCCTCCCTAACCGCTCACCTGTCCGCCATGTCCTAGAGCTGAAAAAAAACGTTTAAAAACACACGATTGGTTCGCACGATGGCCAGGGGCCCCGGACCTCTCTCACTGGCCGGGGCCCCAAGGCCAATGCGCAATACCTGGAGGGGAGTGCAGGTGGGCCTGGACCTCTCACACCCAGGCTCTGGACCTCTCACATCCAGAAAACCCACCAACACTGCCTCCATACTGAATGCTAAATTCGACACACACAAGCAATAGAACACAGCAATACATGTATGCAGCTACATTTGAGTCGTCAGCAGGTGCTCGTCAGCCAATCAGGATGCACTGTCATACACCCTTTACCTGCCATACCACATCTAGCAGCCATTAACATTCAGGTGGGAGGCTTCAGTTGGACGCAAATCGCAAGATTGCGTCGCTAGCAGGACCACCCCGTGCAGGTATCCCTCCCACAGGGGTCCCTCCCGAGCGATTTGCGTCCAACTGAAGCCTCCCACCTGAATGCTAATGGCTGCTAGATGTGGTATGGCAGGTAAAGGGTGTATGACAGTGCATCCTGATTGGCTGACGAGCACCTGCTGACGACTCAAATGTAGCTGCATGCATGTATTGCTGTGTTCTATTGCTTGTGTGTGTCGAATTTTCAGTATGGAGGCATTGTTGGTGGGTTTTCTGGATGTGAGAGGTCCAGAGCCTGGGTGTGAGAGGTCCAGGCCCACCTGCACTCCCCTCCAGGTATCGCGCATTGGCCTTGGGGCCCCGGCCAGTGAGAGAGGTCCGGGGCCCCTGGCCATCGTGCGAACCAATCGTGTGTTTTTTAACTGTCTATTGTTCTGTCATTTCTTATCACTCTATTTCTCTTGAACAAGCAGAACATATTTAGCTTTGCTCTTAGGAGCACTGTTTATTGCACATTTTTTTAATCCCTTGCTTATTGACACAGTCTGAAAATTGCAGAATGACAATTGAAGTGAAGTGGAGCTTAAGTTTCCAAACAAGGTAGCACTGGAAATATTCACCACATTCAGTGTGAAAACCCAATTGTATATTTTTTACAATCAGATTAAGACCTAGTTGTGGCTAAAAGTAGCCTTAAGCCTTGTACATACCACAGATGATTCTTGGGCTCAGGGCTGCCTCCACCAAGAGGCTAACATGTGTACGGGACCCTAGATCATCTTGATGCATTGGCTACAGACCTGAAGTGCCAGATCCTCTTGCCCAAGTGCTACCCAAGTCCATTCTTCATTTTCCACCGCTACCCTTCCCAATCTGTTGTGTACTGTGTGTCGTACCACCCCATGGCAACTGGATACATTGCTAGCTTGTAAAGATCTTGTCCCCAAACTGTTGCCTGAAGGATTGTGTCATGATCTCTGCAGGGGACAGTAATTGTGAACATGTATGCACCTTCATTTTCATGTTTGCTTTCTTTATCAGACAGTTTACCAATTTGCACAGCAAGGCCCATATGCAATTTCATTTTTTCCAGAGTTTTCTCCTAAGTTATATCTTCACACTTTATGAATAATATGCTTTTCAAACCACCAGCAAGTTAGAAAATGCTCAAAATAATTTTGATAGTACTTTGTCATCTACTTTTAGGTATATTTTCAATGCAAAGTGCTGATTTTAAAAAGACGTTGAAACATTACTTAGCAGCGCCGGCGAGCGGAGGAATATAGCAATCAGCCAATCAATGCGTATAAGGCACTTTGTTAGGTAAACAAAGTGCCTTATCATGCTTCCTCCTCGCCTCGTGGTCTCTTTGTTCCAGAGACCACCAGCGAGGAGGAAGCCATTGTAAGTGAACGAGACACATTTCAGGAACAGATCGTTCTGGACATCCTGTATCCAGGAGGTGCCAGCCCCCCCCCCCCCCCCCAGATGCAACTAGCCGACTGCATGGAAAGCATTACGCCTATCAGCTTCCGAGTACCCCAGGTCAACGCATCTGAAGAAAACGTTGTCGTGTCTGCAGCAGTGCTAGAAGAAGGACTGACACCAGTTTTTATTGTCCCAAATGTCCTGACCAGCCTGGCCTATGCATAGAAGAGTGTTTTGAGAGGTACCACGAGCAGGTACACTATTAGAACCTAGGGAACTCCAGACACAGGAGTAGGCACACACTCAGTGGTATTTCGAACATTGTCCCAGGGGGAGGCGAGGTAAGCTTGAAAACCAAACAAACAGGTAAGCTTAAAAGTCGGAAGAAGGATCGGTTTCCATGCTTGATATTGCTGATCTGTGCTGGGTTGGCGATATAAGACGGCATGTTTGAATTTCCCATGAGTGTGGACACCCCCGGTTTATATGTGATTTACTTTGGGCCTATGATGATACTTTAATGCCACACAGAGTCATCTCTATTGGCAGGCATATTGCTGTATACTACAGGCATAATGCTGTATACTAAAGTTCTGAGGCCCAGTCACATAAGTTGGTGGCTCACCCTGAGTGCAGGGTGGCACGGTTGTGTCTCTCTCCTGAGGTTATCACTGCCATTGATGTGGAGGAAGATCTGCCATTGATGTGGAGCAAGGTATGTTTGCCGTTCATTTTTCCTTTCAGCCCAGAGTGCATTACCCGTATACCCAATATAAGGAGTATAGCAGAAACTCCTCATACCGGCCATACATGTAATGATTGCAGAGACCCTAAAATGCCAGGACAGACTCCACAAATGACCCCATTTTGGAAAGAGGACACCCTAAAGTATTCTGTGAGGTGCATGGTGAGTTCATAGAAGATTTTAGTTTTTGTCACAAGTTAGCAGAATTTTTTTTTATTTTTTTTTTTACAAAGTGTCATTTTCCATTAACTTGTGACAAAAAATAAAATTTTCAATGACCTCACCATTCCCCTCATGAAATACCTTGTTGTGTATTCTTTCCAAAATGGGGTCATTTGTGGGGTTTGTTAACTGTCCTGGCAAGTGGGCAGGGTGCTAAATTTTGAGCACCCCTGTAAAGCCTAACTCATTGGACTCTGGGCCCCTTAGCGCAGTTAGGGTGCAAAAAAGTGCCACACATGTGGTATTGCCGTACTCAGGAGAAGTGGTATAATGTATTTTGAGGTGTATTTTTACATATACCCATGCTGGGTGGGAGAAAAACCTCTGTAAATGACAATCTTTTGATTTTTTTTACACACAATTGTTCATTTACAGAGATATTTCTCCCACCCAGCATGGGTATGTGTAAAAATGCACCCCAAAACATATTGTACTACTTCTCCCGAGTACGGCAATACCACATGTGTGGCACTTTTTTGCACCCTAACTGCGCTAAGGGGCCCAAAGTCCAATGAGTACCTTTAGGATTTCAAGGGTCATTTTGCGGCATTTGGTTTCCAGACTACTCCTCACGGTTTAGGGCCCCTAAAATGCCAGAGCAGTATAGGAACCCCACAAATGACCCCATTTTAGAAAGAAGACATACCAAGGTACTCTGTTATGAGTATGGTGAGTTCATAGAAGATTTTTTTTTCCACAAGTTAGCGGAAATTGATTTGTATTGTTTTTTTTCACAAAGTGTCACTTTTCGCTAACTTGTGACAAAAAATAAAATCTTCTATGAACTCACCATAGTCCTAACAGAATACCTTGGGGTGTCTTCTTTCTAAAATGGGGTCATTTGTGGGGTTCCTATACTGCCCTGGCATTTTAGGGGCCCTAAACCGTGAGGAGTAGTCTGGAAACCAAATGCCGCAAAATTACCTGTGAAATCCTAAAGGTACTCATTGGACTTTGGGCCCCTTAGCGCAGTTAGGGTGCAAAAAAGTGCCACACATGTGGTATCGCCGTACTCGGGAGAAGTAGTACAATGTGTTTTGGGGTGTATTTTTACACATACCCATGCTGGGTGGGAGAAATATCTCTGTAAATGGACAATTGTGTGTAAAAAAAATCAAACAATTGTCATTTACAGAGGTATTTCTCCCACCCAGCATGGGTATGTGTAAAAATACACCCCAAAACACATTATACTACTTCTCCCGAGTATGACGATACCACATGTGTGGCACTTTTTTGCACCCTAACTGCGCTAAGGGGCCCAAAGTCAAATGAGTACCTTTAGGATTTCAAGGGTCATTTTGCGGCATTTGGTTTTCAGACTACTCCTCACGGTTTAGGGCCCCTAAAATGCCAGGGCAGTATAGGAACCCCACAAATGACCCCATTTTAGAAAGAAGACACCCCAAGGTATTCTGTTAGGACTATGGTGAGTTCATAGAAGATTTTATTTCTTGTCACAAGTTAGCGGAAAGTGACACTTTGTGAAAAAAAAACAATACAAATCAATTTCCGCTAACTTGTGACAAAAAATAAAATCTTCTATGAACTCACCATACTCCTAACGGAATACCTTTGGGTGTCTTCTTTCTAAAATGGGGTCATTTGTGGGGTTCCTATACTGCCCTGGCATTTTAGGGGCCCTAAACCGTGAGGAGTAGTCTGGTTACCAAATGGCGCAAAATGACCTGTGAAATCCTAAAGGTACTCATTGGACTTTGGGCCCCTTAGCGCAGTTAGGGTGCAAAAAAGTGCCACACATGTGGTATTTCCGTACTCGGGAGAAGTAGTATAATGTGTTTTGGGGTGTATTTTTACATATACCCATGCTGAGAGGGAGAAAGATCTCTGTAAATGGACAATTGTGTGTAAAAAAAATAAAAAAAAAATTGTCATTTACAGAGAGATTTCACCCACCCAGCATGGGTATGTGTAAAAATACACCCCAAAACACATTATACTACTTCTCCTGAGTACGGCAATACCACATGTGTGGCACTTTTTTGCAGCCTAACTGCGCTAAGGGGTCCAAAGTCCAATGAGCACCTTTAGGCTTTACAGGGGTGCTTACAATTAGGCACCCCCAAAATGCCAGGACAGTAAACACACCCCACAAATGACCCCATTTTGGAAAGTAGACACTTCAAGGTATTCAGAGAGGGGCATGGTGAGTCCGTGGCAGATTTCATTTTTTTTTGTCACAAGTTAGAAGAAATGGAAACTTTTTTTTTTTTGTCACAAAGTGTCATTTTCCGCTAACTTGTGACAAAAAATAATATCTTCTATGAACTCACTAAGCCTCTCAGTGAATACTTTGGGATGTCTTCTTTCCAAAATGGGGTCATTTGGGGGGTATTTATACTATCCTGGAATTCTAGCCCCTCATGAAACATGTCAGGTGTTCAGAAAAGTCAGAGATGCTTGAAAATGGGAAAATTCACTTTTTGCACCATAGTTTGTAAATGCTATAACTTTTACCCAAACCAATAAATATAGGCTGAATGTTTTTTTTTTTTATCAAAAACACATTTTTCCACATTTTTCGTGCTGCATGTATACAGAAATTTTACTTTATTTGAAAAATGTCAGCACAGAAAGTTAAAAAAAATTTTTTTTTGACAAAATTCATGTCTTTTTTGATGAATATAATAAAAAGTAAAAATTGCAGTAGCAATCAATTAGCACCAAAAGAAAGCTTTATTAGTGACAAGAAAAGGAGCCAAAATTCATTTAGGTGGTAGGTTGTATGAGCGAGCAATAAACCGTGAAAGCTGCAGTGTTCTGAATGGAAAAAAAGGGTCTGGTCCTTAAGGGGGGTAAAGCCCGCGGGCCTCAAGTGGTTAAACCACCCTTCCTCTTTCCCCCCGCCAGCCAATCAGTGCGATCAGCTGTCATAGGCTTCAGCCTATGACAGCGGATTGATTCTCTGCCACCCAGGGGGACAGCCTTGTCACACGGCTGTCCCCAGTACAGCACTGCTGTAGATCGCAGCGCTGTACAGAGCAAATAGAAAACAGTCTCCTAGCAGCAAATGCCTTGGGATACTGATGGTGGAGCAAAGTTCCGTCATGCAAGCGGAAATGCACACGCATTGCCGTGTGATCTTCTGCAAAACCCCGCCCCAGGAGTTCATGTCAATTGGCATGGAGCGGTCCTGAGGCATTCATGCCAATCGGCGTTACATGGTTGGCAAGGAGCATACAGTCCATTGTTTTGAATTTTACTACAGTACATAAATGGAGTAGCCGAATTTAATGAGGCACTTACAAGTGTTGTCCTCCACAGATATCTTGCAGTTTTTATTTCTTGTTTCCTGGCATCTTGTCAGCTTTAAATGCTAGTATAAATAGCTCCATAAGCTGCATAAGCTGCATAAGCAGCGCTCCAAATTACACCGTGTTGGATCCATTTTACATAACACTCTTAAAAATAGAAATAGTGCATATTTATGCAGCTTACATATTACTTGCATTGGTAGCTTTGGTTCTGTTAGTCCTGAAATTAAGTCGCCATGCAGTCTCAGATTTCGGACACTGGTTTTCACTGTGTGTGAGTTTAATGATCTTATTAAAAAAGGCATGTTCAATGATGTGTGACAGTTGCCCTTTAACACTCTGCTTTTTAAAGATCAGGGTTGAGTTCAGAAAGCAGAGATAGGAGGTTTAATGATTTAATGGGGACGACCAGGGAGCTAAAATGGTTAATACACCCTTGGGAACAGTGTTTCCTCATGCATATTACCTTTGTCTAATGGTCTATAAATGATCCCTCTGAGATATAGCAGGTTATGTTATATAATTTCAACATTACCAAATGAATTTCCTGAATACCCAGTGAAAAGAGGCTACTTTCACCTCTGATTCTTGTTAGTATTTACCAAGCTTATTTGAATTGTAGAATTTTAAATATACTGTACATAAATTTGTAAAAAAAAATTGTAGCTCTTTGATTATATATATATATATATATATTCAGTTATCTGTCTGTTTGAGTTTGTTTTATCCTTATTTGTATTTCATTTTTACCAAGTGGCACTTGTATATAGTAGTAGTAGTAGTAGTAGTAGTAGTAGTAGTAGTAGTAGTAGTAGTAGTAGTAGTAGTAGTAGTAGTAGTAGTAGTAGTAGTAGTACTAGTACTATTAACAATAATAATATTAGCAGCAACAATAATAATAGTAGTACTAATACTAGTAGTAGTAATAATACGAAGAATAAACATTCTACTCTAGAACTAACAAATCATTTCTCTTCATATGAAAATAATTTAAGACCATGGAAAAAGCTCCTAATGATTTTTTTCTGTTCTGAAAATATGGAATTATATTGAAGAAATCTAAGATAAGCAAATATAACATAGGGCTGGAAGAATAAGGATAAGCCTGCAAAATTCAACAAATAGTTATTGTAATGAAAATCCAATGTATGACAGGAGAGATTTTTTATTTTTTAAAACTATTTTCATATGTTACACTAATTTCATAATGACAGTGGCATGGTTTTGTTAACATATTATCTATTCTTCATCATCCCACAAATTCTAATTTCACATGCAACAGGATAGAAATGATTAGCCTTGTTTTGGTACAATAATTCAAATCTACTACAGGTTTGAAATTCATACATTTTTTTTCTGGAAAGACAGCTTTTGGGTACACATCTGAGCTCAGAGTTGGGTACACATAGTACATAGGCTCTTATTCACTAGGCAATATTACAGTTTTTCATGCAAGTAACATGCATTGCGTACAAAGTGCAACTCGAGTTATGTAGGCAATGGGTGCACTGCTAGTATAATGCCCATAATGCTATTGTTGAACTGTTCTTTTAAAAATAAATATACAGGCCTCAAAGTAGAGGTAGAAGGTCCATTAGGGAAGGGGTGGGGTGAAGTGGGGGTGCGGGAGAGTTCTTGTTGACATAAATTAAGCATACCAGTAGTACATGCAGAAGTCACCTGGAGAGGTCATCATACTTATTAAAGTATATAAGTAGGCCACAAAGCACAAACACAAGGCACTGGGAGTCTCGGGAGTCGGGAGCACTTTTAACAATAATACATTTAGCAAGCTACTGAGCAGAGGCAAAAGACTCTTCAATTAATGTTTTATTTTAGGAAATTGCCAGCTCTAGCACAAGATTGCAGCTATTCAGTGGAATCTGTACTGAAATTTTCTTAGATCCAAGCCTGGTTCAATTTAATAAAAGTCAGTGAGCTCATATTGGCTATGGAAAAATAGATGCGTCTGTTGTCCCAAACTACCCAGTTTTGCTGAAGAACCTCTAGGGCATGTTCTCCAAGCTCTGGCTGATGGTCATTTGGTTTTTAGTTTGGCAGTTTTGTTTCCATTAGATTGTATAGCATCATTCTTCCTTTGCAGATATGCCACCATCTAACCAACTAATGTTGATTCAGGTAATATCTTTAAAGTGAACCTAAACTGACCCCTCAAAAAAGAGTTTCACTTACCTAGGGCTTCTACAAGCCCCCTGCAGCCGCCCTGTGCCCGCAATGTCACTAAGTGTCCCTTCAGTCCCCTGCAGCAGTCCTCTACTGGCCAGCTAACTGACGAGTTAACGGGCCACTGCGCATGCGCAGCCGCATATGTCCTCAATCATGCTCCTGTGCATGGGAGCATTCTGTGCATGCGCAGTAGAGATTTTTTTTCGTATGCACAGGATGCACAAGGACCGTGGACATGCATCAAATCGAAACTAGGGAGCTGTGGGGAACTGGAGGATCGTTCAGTGATGGCGCAGGCACAGGGTGGCTGCAGGAGGCTGCTAGAAGTCCCATGTTAGTGAAACTTTTTTTTTGTGTCAGTTTAGGTTCACTTTAACGACTAACTGTAAAGTTCGCGATCCAATGCGAACGCGAACCCGCGTCATTCGCGCCAGTAAGTTCACGTGTGAACCGTTCGGGACAACACTACTAACTGTACTTAGTTCATTTAAAGTTTTTTGAAACTTTAACTTTCTTCCTCAGGTGTTATACAGAACTGGATAATTTAAGGACATTATAACATTATAATATACAGTAGTGTACATATATAAAAAAAAAATATTCCTGCAATAATTTCCTATGAATGTAATTGATACACTAAGACACATCAGATACAGAGTAGTACTTCACTAACACTCACATGTAAGGAAAATATTATGTTAGTATAATGAATCAAGTATTCAGTCAAGTAGTTAAAGTGCACTTGTAAAAATGTAAACATTTTAGGCCCATTGTCTACAATTCAGCCATTTTCAGCATACACTGCTTATATAAAAATAAAGAGGATTTTATTTACCTCATCACAAATTAAAATTTTGGTTAAAAAGTATGTTGACTGGATGGAAAATGTAGTCATTTTCAATGAAAACGTACAATGTATTTTTTTGAAATATAAGTATAATAAAATATAATAAATAATAAGTTGGTGTAGGGGACCTCCAAACATAATATAACATGATCTGAAAACCCCCGCACTACGTTATTGTTGCTTATCACAAATAATATACAATTATATTAGTATACTGGAGCTGAGAGGGTCATGCCAACATAAAACAATCAGGCAAACATATTAAAACCCTTTAACCTGGCCATTAGTGAAGTATTTAGATAATGACTTAAGGGGATGTCCTTACATTCCTGATCAATTACCATATACACTCCAAGAGAGATAGTAAGAGGCAATTAAATGCACATTATGTAATAAAAAAAAGTGGTTTGGTACGCCCATAAATTTGCTAGTACATATGAAATGACAGATGAACAACTTCCAATATTTGAATTGACTATAAGCATTGTCTGAAATTAGATCAGCTCATTAACTGGGCCAAGATATACTGTTACATACAAATCAATTAAAAAAGTAGAGCTTAAGATACCCATACATCCACAAACAATTAATGTTGCAGCAGGGTTAACGATGGTATTTTGGATTAAACGAGGCAAGTGGTAAAGTTCATTCAATTTTGTAGCAGGAGCAGAAGCGATAGTAAGTATATGAGTGCACATGGCTAATGTGTATGCAAAGCACCACTTATTTTTTGCAGTCAGCAACAGAAATCCATAATGTAGCAAGTGTAATAACCAGAGTCCATCTTCATTTATCCACTCCAGCTCCAAACCAAACCACTGCCATGGGGCAAAGCTCTCACTGGTGTGTTACCTGTGCTTTATTGCAGAATCACCAAGCAAATTATTATTATTATTATTATTATTTATATAGCGCCGACATCTTACACAGTATATATTATCTTGTCACTTAACTGTCCCTCAGAGGAGCTCACAATCTATTCCCTACCTTAGCCATATGGCTATGTGTATATTGTGTAGTGTATGTATCGTAGTCTAGGGCCAATTTTTAGGGGAAAGCCAATTAACCTATCTGCATGTTTTTGGGACGTGGGAGGAAACCGGAGTGCCCGGATGAAACCCACACATACACGGGGAGAACATACAAACTCCTTGCAGATGTTGACCTGGCTGGGATTCGAACCGGGGGACCCAGCGTGCTGCCCTTGTGTACAAGCACATGTGTACAACAGTTGGGAGTTTTGTGGAGAAATAAGATAAAGTGGGCACCGAATGGTTATTAACCCAGTACAACCAGACAAATGAATTGTGAATAAACACATTCATAAATATTGCTATAGGTATCTACTGTGCCTGTGATTGGAGCCAGTGTGTGTGTGTGTGCGTGTGTGCTTGTGTGCGTGCAATATAAATATGAGGAGGAGATGGGTGGTTCATATTGGGATTTTTTGTAAAAAAAATTTTATTTAAACTTTTTATACCACTATGGTTTGCTAAACCCAATGTTACGGTACATACTGTGCCATCTATTCTTTAGAGACAAAAGGTCTTTTGTCATCAGTGGGGATGGAATGTGGATGAGAACCTTAGCTATTATCACAATGGACATTGGGAGAAGCAGCACTTTGTTTTTAAAATAAGCTTACAGTGATTCCACCATAGGCTTGTTTCAACCTTTTGACAACCTTGACAAAATGCAAAAGCTGTCAATGAAGGATACAGTCTTGCATATAATCAATGGTAGTCAAAGTGTTAAATCACACAACAGAGTTCGGTTAATTGTGCTGTGGTTTACTGCATTCAAATTCACGCATTGCATTCTGCTTATTTCAAGCAGTATTTCTTTTCATTTGTGTCACCTGTCAAATGTTAACATTATGAAATGTAATTTATTGAATTGGGGCATTTGTGGTATAAAATTAATTTAACGTATTCCTTTTGACGCGTCCTATCTCCAGGCCAATATTATGTTATTAATTCTCTATGAGTAATATTTAATGAATAATACTATTAATAATGTCAAGGTC
Organism: Hyperolius riggenbachi; assembly: GCF_040937935.1. Taxonomy (NCBI): domain Eukaryota; kingdom Metazoa; phylum Chordata; class Amphibia; order Anura; family Hyperoliidae; genus Hyperolius; species Hyperolius riggenbachi. The sequence continues at coordinate 332,018,654 of NC_090647.1, forward strand.
TATAGGGGTCCGTTGGGCAAAGCATAAGCATTTTTGGAGTCACCTGATTTCAAGTTAATGTTCCATGAAAATTGAAGGTAGTACAATGTAATTATGAAGCAGCACATGGTAAAAAAGCAGAAAATGGTCCCTGTAACTTTATTTTACATTTACTGTAAAAATGGAATCGGTTCTACACATTACAAATGCATTCACTGTATTTTGGCAAAATAACTATTAATATGGTAAACTACAAATCCTGTATATATTATGGATACAATTCTAAGACTAGTAGAAAAAAATATATGTCTGTGCTCTGCCTTTCTAATAGCTTTGTACATCTGTGCATCTATTATATCAAGAAGACCATGTACATAGCAATATAAACAATATAAAAAATAGATTCACTTGATTAAACATGATTTTTTGCTGAAAAAAACTCCAGCAATACACAAGAGCACCTAAAGCAATAGGCTAACACATAGTAAAAAAAATGCGGTTAACTCATCTTACCATCATTGTATTTTATGATGTGTTGACTAAAACTATGCTTAATATTATCATAATGTAGAGGGCCCCCCCCCCCTTTGGGGCTGGTTCACCCTTAGTGCTTTTGCAAAGTGCTGCTGCTAATGTATCCCTATGGATACATTCTCACTGCAGCGTTTGCAATTGCGATCAATCCCAAACGCGCTGCATGCATCTCTTAGGTGACGATCGCGCTGTGATTCTTGTTCTATTGAATGGGGATCGCGGTAAATTGAGAGATTTTGCCTGCTGAATCGCGATCGTGATTGTGTGATCTAGCCCTCAGTTGGATCTAGAAGAACTTTGTTGGGGTTGAGCCTAACTTGTATAATTGCATGCTATTGTCTTGTCAATAATTTTATGGAGATGGGATTTAAAATTAGTAATGTACTATAAATGATTCTAGGAACTGATGTTGTTCTTGTAAGCAATCTTCACCCTCCTATATTTAACGGCATAACAATGGAGGGGTGTCTACTGGTGGACTGAAATGGCTGGATAGCTCAGTGTACTCCGACATACAGCTCCACATTGAGCGACCCACAACAGTGACTACACAGTCTACATCTCCCTGCCAGCATGATTCAGACTCCAGTGGATATGGACACCACAAAGAAGACGAAGAAAGATGCCATCAAATCCCAGGAGATCACTGATTTCTACCCAGACAGACTCAGACTCAGGAAACAAAGGTAGCATTGACTATCCCTCCTCAAACGCACTGTGAGTGGAATACATGAGCAGCAACACCTTACACCAAACTCCAGAAAGCCTGATTATTTTTGCTGACTTCTCGGGTGATACTTCATCTGATCCAGGCATACCATTCACAGCAAACCCAGCTAAGATCAAGTCTAAGCCCACTCACACTCAGTGTTAATAGCACTAGATGAGCAAAGACATCGGAGGGGAGTCTAGCTGCATTACACTCGGTCCTAGAAATTATTCTAGATCACCTAGGTACACAGTCCTTAGATAGCTAGCTAGCTGAGCTGTGAGTAACAATGACCCAGAAGTACACATCTGATATACTTAATGTAAAAACTGTATACTGCGCACAAAGCAATAGGGTAAGCACTTTCCTAGCCAAAACATTAAAAACATTAAAATCTGTATTCCTTCTTAGTACCGCCCCTTTACAAACCAGTGCCTTACTAACCCAAGCAGTTAGATGACGTTTTAAAGTGTAACTGTCGGGCATAAAATAAAAAATCAATTATTTCTTTTTATCTGGTAAACAAGTAATAGGGATGCTAACCAGGCAATACAAAAGTTAAAATCACTATTACTTTTCTTGCTGATAAATGATCATTCCCCAGTTTACCTGACTCTTGTTTGGTACACACAAAATTTGGTACACAAAAAGAAAGTTGCAGGGTGTGCTGGGTTGTCCTTTTTTGCTGCTCTATGTCCCCTCAGACTTAACTAATGCAGCCTGATTGGCTGAATACCCTTTCCCTCCTTTTTTCCCCTCCCAAACCTCTGTTCCTCTCTGATTGGCCAATATTTCTCATGCTGAGACAATGCACTTTCTATAGTGGAGGGTGGGCAAATCAGGCAGAGGAAAGTAAGGGAGGAAATTACATCAGGATTGGCTTCAAAATAGCCACAGTTAATATGGGAAATGCTAAGAAGGATTTTCTCTTTTTTTTATTGTAGAAAAATCACTATAATCAAAATGTGAACAGTGCAATACATATGTTATGTAAGTAGAGCAAGTATTTATCTACTTATACATGTTTTTTTTCTGAGATAGTATGGCTGGCAGCTCCTCTTTAAAGGGACTCCGACATAGCACGACTTCCAACAAAGTCGTGTTATGACCCCTCTGGAGGAGCCTCTTGCAACGGCCATGCGTGTCACTTCCTCTTCCTGCTTCATTTAGTGATGCACTTCTCTAACAGAGAAGACAGGGGTGACCCGGAAGTTATAACATAGCCAAGATGAAATTCAGATGAAAGAGGAGAGCACAAGCTACATAATGGTATGCATCCTTAAGTACTTTGCAGTACTGGTCAGAATCTAATGGCCCATACTCACGGGCTACAATTGTCGCCGTAACATGCGGCGCGCGCGTGTTGCGGTGACAGGTCGCCCGTGAGTATGCGGCGTTGCCCGGGCGCGCACCCCGAACTGTCGCTGATGTCACCAGGCGATTTGCGCGGTCAATCGCCTGGCGACAGTCGCCGCCGCAACTGTCGCTAGTCCGCGTGAGTACACGGACTAGCGACAGCAACATAATTGTAAATAGACAGGCGAGGGGAGGGACAACAGCGACAGCTTCCGCCGCATCAGTTGCCAGGTCCCTCCGCCGTGTGTATGCGGAGGGACCTGGCGACGAGCTGTCGCCGCCATGTGGCGCACACGCTCCCGTGTGTTAGCGACATGCCAAAAAGTTGCCCGTGAGTATGGGCCATTAAAGGGCCATTAAAGGTATGCTCATGAGAGGTGCTCGGAGTCCCTTTAATGACTTCTATTGCAAGCTTATTCATCTTAAAGAGAATCTGTATTGTTAAAATCGCACAAAAGTAAACATACCAGTGCGTTAGGGGACATCTCCTATTACCCTCTGTCACAATTTCGCCGCTCCCCGCCGCATTAAAAGTGGTTAAAATCAGTTTTAAAAAGTTTGTTTATAAACAAACAAAATGGCCACCAAAACAGGAAGTAGGTTGATGTACAGTATGTCCACACATAGAAAATACATCCATACACAAGCAGGCTGTATACAGCATTCCTTTTGAATCTCAAGAGATCATTTGTGTGTTTCTTTCCCCCTGCATCTCTCATGCACTAAAGTTTCAGCCTGCTCGTTTCTTCCTGCAAACAGCTTTGCCCTTGTCTGTAATTCTTCAGTATGTGAAAGCCCAGCCAGCTCAGAGGACGATTTATCCAGCTTGTAAAAGATAAGAGAGAAGAAAGAAGCTGCTCTAATCCTAAATAACACACAGGCAGTGTGCGTAGAGGGGCCTGGAAGGGGAGTTCATAGCAGAACCACAACACTGAAGAACTTGGCAGCCTTCCAGACACAGGCTGACAAGTCTGACAAGAGAGAGATAAGTTGATTTATTACAGAGATGGTGATAGTAGAAAGTGCTGCAGTAAGCCAGAACACATTAGAATAGCTTTTGGAACTTGTAGGATGATAAAAAACAGGATGCAATTTTTGTTACGGAGTCTCTTTAAATTTGGTAAAAAAATACTACACAACTACACAAATAATCAAGTACTTCTTGGATACAATACATTTCCCTTCAGCCACACAGCCCAACAATTGGCAAGAATATATAGACCCTTCCCTACTCATCAGGTCTTAAAATGCGATTAGGATCCTAAAACCTAATAAAACACCAGGACCAGAAGAGCCTAAAAAAACCTAATAAAACACCAGGACCAGGACCGCACAACACAGCACACAAGTGATCCCCCCCCCCTTTTCTCCCCACCAACAGAGCTCTCTGTTGGTGGGGTCTGATCGTCCCCCAGTTGTTGTTTTTTTTACAAATATTAATCTCTATTTATTTTTATTAAAAAAGTGTATTTTTGTGTTTTTTTCCCCTGTCCCTCCCGTCCACCCCTCGCTAGCCAATCACGGCGATCGGCTGTCATAGGCTTCGGCCTATGAGAGCTGATCGCTCTCTTGTCCCCCAGGGGGACAGCCGTGTCACACGGCTGTCCCCAGTACATCGCTGCTGCCAATCGCAGCGCTATACTGTGTAATTAGATGGCGATCACGCCCTCTAACAGTCTCCCGAGCGTCAATAGCCACTCAGAGACTGAAGAGGTAGCAGAGCTCTGCCCCCCAAGAAGGAGATGCGCGCACCCTGCGCGTGATCTTCTTCAGTATCCGGCTCCAGGACCTGACACCAATTGGCATTAGGCGGTCCTGGGGCTACATGCTCATTGGCGTGGGGCGGTCTTTAAATAGTTAAATTGCCTCTCTAACATAATTACCAACAGAATCTCTTAAAGCTACTGTCAGTGTCAGCTTAAAAACAGGTAAAGACTTAACTAACTTAGCCAACTTCACATACGTGTTTCTGTTAACTTGTTGCCGACCGCATCACGCTGACAGGCAGGGCTGCGGCAGCAGCCCCAGGACCGCCTAACGCCGATCAGCGTAAAGTCCTGGGGCAGGGATTTGCAGAAGATTGTGCGTGCTCTGATGCGCGCACATCTCCATTTGGATGTCGGAGCTCTGCTCCGCAATTAGAGATGGCTCGAACCGCCGACTTTTGGTTCGCGAACCTCGAACCTCCCCATTGAAGTTTATTGTGGTTTGCAAAAGTTCGCGCGAACCGAACTTTTTGCGGAGGTTCGCGCGAACTTTTGCAAACCACAATAAACTTCAATGGGGAGTCGAACTTTTAAAAACTAGAAACATTTACAGTATGCTGGCCACAAAAGTGATGGAAAATATGTTTTCAAGGGGGTCTAACACCTGTAGGGGGGGCATGGCGGAGTGGGATACACGCCAAAAGTCCCGGGGAAAAATCCAGATTTTACGCACAGCAGGATTTAAGGGCAGAAATCACATTTTATTGCTAAATTGGAGGCCTAAAGTGCTTTAAAACATCTTGCATGTGTATACATCAATCAGGTAGCGTAATTAGTGTCCTGCTTTACACTGACAGACCAAACTCACTGTGTAACGCACCGCAAACAGCTGTTTGTGTAGTGACGGCCCTGCTGGACTAGTGCGCACCATGGCAAGAGTGCAGGCCATGGCGGTTTTCAAGCCCATATGATCCCCGGGCTGTAGTAGCTCAATGATAGAACAACAGTGACTGTCCAGCTGATTGAATTTGGTCTGTCCACAATGAAGCAAACAACCTTATTATCTTGGGTCAGGTGTGCCCTCCCCCCCCGACACTCATATAGCCGGAGGTCATTGCTTCATTGTGATACACAAGCCCCTTCACCGCGGCAAGTTAACGATCACGAGGGGGAATTGACACATGTACATGCCTTTTGTTTTGTTGTTGCAGCCGCAGTGCAGCCAGAAAAATTAGACAGGCATGTACACGCACCAGAAAAATTATTATAGCAGCCACTGCTAGCAGCGGCCTTAAAAATTCAGGAATCCACCTGCAGTCCTAGACCCTGTTGGTGGTGGTGGAGAAGGCAGCCAAGCGGCCTGCAGGCAGAGATGCTGTGTGGGGACTGGGGACCGACTTAGTCTTGGGGCAGGCAGTCACACGGCATGCAGGCAGAGATGCTGTGTGTGGGGATTGACTTAGTCTTCGGGCGGGCCGGACCATGCTTTGCAGACCACGTTGTCAGATGGACCCTTGACCCAGCGCTGTGTGCCAGAGATGACACCACTTGCCTTTCAACATCACGGTACAGTTTGGGTATCACCTTTTTTGAGAAATAATTGTGGCCTGGCATCTTCCACTGCGGTGTGTGGCTTTGCTTTTGTGTTCTGCTTTTCCTCAGGTGGTCATCCCATTGCAGTTTGTGCTTTGTCATCATGTGCCTTCGTAAGGAAGTTGTCCCTACGTGGGTCTTGATCTTTCCACGGCTCAATTTTTAGTGGCAGAGAGTACAGATGGCATTGCTCTCATCTGAGGCAGACACACATACAAATTTCCACACCGCTGAGCCCTGGGGTGATGGCACTTTGGTGATGGCAGCCGACTGAGTGTTAAGTGGGGTGCCAGAATCAGAGCAGGAGTAGGAAGATATGCTAAGGTTCCGTGCGGAATCTGAGAAAGATGAGGTGTTTTGTGTTAAATAGTCAACTACCTCCTGACAATCTTGGCGGTTAATGGCACGCGCCTTCTGAACACTGCACTTTGGTCCAGGGCTGCACAAAATCATGACAGCATGACCTCGAACAGACCTACCAGGTGGCCTGCCTCTGCCTCTGCCTGTTTTGCCTATATTGGGGGGGGGGATGAAGTGAAAGGTATGCACTGACTTGACCAATACAATGTGCAATCACACAGGTGCAGTGAACAGGTATGCAGTGACTGGTATCAATACAATGTGCAGCTGTCACACACACAGGTACCATGAACAGGTGCAGTGACTGGTATATAACACTGCATGCTTCTGTCACGCAGCTGCAGTAAACATGAACAGGTATGCAGTAATTGGTATTACAAATATGCAGCTGTCACACACACAAGTACCGTGAACAGGTGCAGTGACTGGTATATAACACTGCGTGCTGTGACGTAGGTAGGTGCACTGAACAGGTATGCAGGGATTGGTATTACAAATGTGCAGCTGTCATACACACAGGTACCGTGAACAGGTGCAGTGACTGGTATATAACAATGCATGCGGTCACGTAGGTAGGTGCACTGAACTGGTATGCAGGGATTGGTATTACAAATATGCTGCTGTCACACACACAGGTACAGTGAACAGGTAGTCACTGAATGTGCTGGGCCAGGCAGTGGCACAGTAAGAATTACCAAGGGGCCAAGGGCCATGCGACTGACTGACAGGGCTGTATATGCAACAAGTGTCTGTGGGACACACACACACACACAAAAAAAAATAGATCACAAGAACAACATTAGCTCTCAAAAGAGCTGCTGAGGGGTGCTTTTTAGCAATAAGTATCAGCAAGGAGCAAGCTAATAAGCCTAACAAGAGCCTAACTAAGCTTTCCCTAATGTCTCTGCAGCAAGCTCTCCCTTCTCTAATTACTGCAGTCACATGAGTGAGTGACATGGCAGATGCTGCCTGCCTTTTATAAAGGGGGGGGGGCTCCAGGAGGGAGTGTAGCCTGATTGGCTACCATGTGTCTGCTGACTGTGATGTAGGGGGTCAAATTTGACCCTAATGATGTAGTATACGGGGCAGGTCGAACTCGCTTATAGTTCGCGTTCGATCGCGATCATGAACCACCGAAGTTTGCATTCGGGCCATCTCCCAGTGGTTAGACGGCGAAGCCATCGTCTATTAACTTAGTACAGCACTGCGATCTATGGCAGCACTGTACTGGGGATAGCCGTGTGACACGGCTGTCCCCCTGGGCGACAGGGAAGAGATCCGCTGTCATAGGCTGAAGTCTATATAAAAATAACAACGCGCACACTTGTCTCGAAGCAAAAAAGAGATCAACACAGTCTCACAGTTCCACCAACAGGTGTGCTCCACGGACCCAGCCGTTTGAAGCAATGGACTACCCTTTGTTCTCGTTTAGCCAGACAATCACGTCCACATGCAAAGAAAGAATAAAACATATAGCGTAATACTGCGATTCAAAGTTTGGTTAGACAGCAGAAACCGTCACCACTCTAATCCAGCTGTATAAGTTAAAGGAGCACCTGTAACCAGCACCAGTGTTAGGACACCCCCCTCTGTGCCCGCACTCACCGGGCTGGCCTCCCAAATCTCCGGAGGTGGGATTGATAATGTGAAGGGGGATATGCTAGTTCCTCTGCTTCCTGAGACTAATAACTCCAGATGAGGCTGTGGACTGCAGATCAGCGCGGCGAGCAGGGACAGACCTCCGATCAGCGTGGGATCAGCGGCCGCTCTGTCAGCCGGGTCCCACGCTGATTGGAGGTCTGTCCCTGCTCGCCGCGCTGATCTGCAGTCCACAGCCTCATCTGGAGTTATTAGTCTCAGGAAGCAGAGGAACTAGCATATCCCCCTTCACATTATCAATCCCACCTCCGGAGATTTGGGAGGCCAGCCCGGTGAGTGCGGGCACAGAGGGGGGTGTCCTAACACTGGTGCTGGTTACAGGTGCTCCTTTAACTTATACAGCTGGATTAGAGTGGTGACGGTTTCTGCTGTCTAACCAAACTTTGAATCGCAGTATTACGCTATATGTTTTATTCTTTCTTTGCATGTGGACGTGATTGTCCGGCTAAACGAGAACAAAGGGTAGTCCATTGCTTCAAACGGCTGGATCCGTGGAGCACACCTGTTGGTGGAACTGTGAGACTGTGTTGATATCTTTTTTGCTTCGAGACAAGTGTGCGCGTTGTTATTTTTATATTTATTTTATGTCTACACATTGACATTGCTACACGAACCACGGAGTGCTGATTTCCTAAAGCGCATATTTATATTTTATTCAATAGGCTGAAGTCTGATTGGCTGGCGGGGGGAGAGTGGGCTAGAAAAATAAAAAAAATACAGTTATTCATTTAAAAAAATGAGATAAATATTTATTAAAAAAATAAACGAACGTTCCAGGAGGGATCAGAGCCCACCAACAGAGAGCTCTGTTGGTGGGCAGAAAAGGAATTAGGGGGGGATCACTTGTGTGCTGAGTTGTACTGCCCTGCAGCGAGACCTTAAAGCTGCAGTGGCCTATTTTGTGAAAAATGGCCTGGTCTTTAGGGGGGTTTAAGCCCATGGACCTTAAGTGGTTAAAGGACACCTGAAGTGATATGGAGGCTGACATGATTATTTCCTTTTAAACAATGAAAATGGCCTGGCTCTCCTGCTGAGCCTCTGCCTCTAATACTAGTGATGGTCATGTTGAGGAGAACTCATGGAGAAGCATGTGATTTGTTTGGTAAGCTGATAGATTTGCAAAGCTCTGATTTGCTGTGATCACAACATGCTTTAGCACATGATCGTGACAAGCAAATAAGAGTTTTGCAAGTCTAACAGTTGATCAAACAAATCACATGCTTTTCCATGAGTTCTCCTAGACATGACCATCACTATCTAATACTACTACCTATAGACCCGGAACAAGCATGCAGATCAGATAATTGACTGGATCTGTCACATGCTTGTTTGGAGAAGATGTCAGCAGGATTGTTAGCAACTGGTATTGTTTAAAAGGAAATAAATATGGCAGCCTCCATACCCCTCTCATTTCAGGTGTGCTTTAGACTGATATCAAATTGTATTTAAAAAATATTACTTGCTGCCCAATAGATGTTCTTATAAAGCATGGGGCACCAGACAAGGTAGAATTTACTAAAAATGGGGAAGCACCAGTTGACCCTAGACACATTCAAAATCTATTCAACAAAATCTATTCAAACATGTAGATCTATCTATATTCATTTCACTATATACAGATAAGGCATTTACCAGGGTACAATAAACATTTCTGGCCAACCCCTCTTTTAAAGTGTGGCTTAAGTGGTCTGATCCATCAGGCCATAATGTCTTTATACTGTAAACTTTTGCAGACATACTGGATTTTTTTTTTAATCCAGATATTCTCCTATTTCTAATGACATTCAGCAAGGATGTCCCTTTTATCCATCTATTTTCATATAAGTATTGAAGATTTCTATGGAAACAATAATGACCAATACATTGACCAATGGATTTAAAATAATTTGGAAACTACATAAAATATTTGCAGAAAATTGAATCTTGATGGTAGCACATCCCTATTTTATATTACAAAGTTAACAAGAGTACATCACAATTACTGGATTTTAACACGTGTCAAAATATAAAAAAAAATAATCTCTCAAGCATTCCCCCATCTATGTATACAAGTTGGCTGACTCATTTTTTTATAAACCACATCCCACTTGTAGAAAAAAAAAAAGCTTAATAAACTTTATCTAAATTACTTTGCATGCTCAGTATGGTAATATTCCTATTCCTCAACATTCTTAACAGATATACATAAAATAATTGTACAATATATTTAGTAATGTGAAATCAGAGAACAGCTATGATTAAAATCACTTTTCCTAAGAGAGATATAGGATTTGCCCCACCATGAACTGAATCTAATATAATGCATGTATTATAAGCCATGGCCGTGTTGGAATGTTAGAAATGGCCAGCAGCTTCACTGGTCTGCCACTGCCACATCTTGCATGAGGCGCTCATTCTTGCTACACAACCATAGCAGTTAAGGCTTCTGTTTTTTCACTGACCTGAGGAAGCAGGCAAGCACTCGCGAAATGCGTTGTCAATTTTATGTGCTCAAATAAAATACCTTTTTTTAATAAACTGGTCCAAATTCTTCTCTTTTTCTGTTTATAAGATTAACAGCTTATTAGTAGAGATGGCCTGAACGGTTCGCCGGCAAACTGTTCCAGGTGAACTTCCGGGGTTCGTGATCGTGGAGAACCGCGAACTTTTCCGGAAGTTCGGTTCGACCCCATAGTGCATCATGAGGGTCAACTTTGAGCCTCTACATCACAGTCAGCAGGCACATTGTAGCCAATCAGGCTACACTCCCTCCTGGAGCCACCCCCTCACTTATAAAAGGCAGGCAGCATCAGGCTTTTCACTCACTCGTGTGCCTGCATTAATTAGAGAAGGGAGAGCTGTTGTGCAGACTCACATAGGGAAAGCTTGTAAGCTTGCTCCTTGCTGATTCTTATTGCTTAAAAAGCACCCCTCAACAGCTCTTTTGAGAGCTAATCTTGTTCTTGTGATCTATTTTTTTTTGTTTGAATGTGTGGCCCACTTGAATTATGTACAGCCCTGTCAATCAGTCGCAGCTGGCCTTTGGCCCCTTGGTGGTATAATTACTGCTGTGCCAGGTGCACATTATAATACCCATAACTGCATATTATACCTACTACCTGTTGTTTACTACAGTGCACCCACCTACCTACGTGAGCGCACGCAGTGTCACTGTGCCTGTCCGGTACCTGTCAGTGTGTGACAGGTGCACATTGTAATACCCATCACTGCATATACCTACTACCTGTTGTTCACTTCAGTGCACCCACCTACCTATGTGAGCGCACGCAGTGTCACTGTGCCTGTCCAGTACCTGTGTGTGTGTGACAGGTGCAAATAGTAATACCCTTCACTGCATATACCTACCCATCAACTCCCAAGATTGTCAGGACGTGGTTGACTATTTAACACAGAACACCTCATCTTCCGCAGCCACCAGCGTTACTCCAAGTACCACATCCACTGCATTTGAAAGTTTGCAGGAGTTATTTGGTGGGAAATCACTGATGCACAGCCACTTTTGTTACAACCAGATGAAGGCGCTAAGCAAGTTACACCACCTCATATGTCTGAGTTAGGTGACACTATGGACGTAACGTGTGAGGAGGAGGATGATGAAGTACCTGCTGTTGGTGCAGTTTTGGAGGTGTCTGAGGCAAGCGAAGCTGGGCAGGATGATTATGATGATGACGATGATACGGATGCCTTGTATGTTCCCAATAGAAGCAATGAACAGGGGGATAGTTAAGAGGAGGAATCAGAGAGGAGTAGGAGGAGACGAGTTCCTGAAAGAAGCAGGGGGAGCTCATCATCAGAAACAGCTGGTGGCAGTGTCTGGTGCCATGTATCGCCACCTATGGATAGCCAGCCAACATGCCCTTCAACGTCAGCTGCTGATGCCACCATAGTGCCCACACCCCAGGGGGGCTCAGCGGTTTGGAAATTTGTTAGTGTGTCTGCCGTAGATCAGAGCAATGCCATCTGTTCTCTCTGCCTCCAAAAATTGAGCAGTGGAAAGGCCAGCACCCACGTAGGGACAACTGCCTTACGAAGGCACTTGGAGAAAAGGCACAAACTGCAATGGGAAGAGCACCAGAGGAAAATCAGCACACAAAAGAAAAGCCACCCTCTTTCTCCTCTTCCTCTTTCAGGTGCAGCATCTTCAGCTGCTTTCTCCCTTGCACCTTCACAGCCACCCCCTCCACTCTGCCTCTGACCTTGAGTGGCTCCTGCTCCTCTGCCCACAGCAGCCCGGTGTCTGTGAAGGAAATCTTTGAGCGGAAGAAGCCAATTTCTGCCAGTCACCCCCTTGCCCAGCATCTAACAGCTGGCTTGGCGGAAGTGTTAGCTCACCAGACTCTGAGGCCTTCCGTAAATTTGTGGCCATTGAGACACCGCACTGGAAGATACCAGGCCGCAATTATTTCTCTAAAAAGGTGATACCCAAACTGTACCGTGAAGTTGAGAGGCAAGTGGTGTCATCTCTGGCACACAGCGTTGGGTCAAGGGTCCACCTGACCACGGATGCCTGGTCTGCCAAGCACGGTCAGGGCAGGTACATTACTTACACGGCCCATTGGATCAACCTGGTGACCGATGGCAAGCAGGGAGTATATGGCTGTGCAGCGGACAAACTTGTGACACCTCCACGGCTTGCAGGCAGGCCTACTGCCACCTCCTCTCCTCCTGCTACATCCTCTACGCTGTCGTCCTCCTCCTTGGCTGAGGGGCAGTTCAACTCTACTGGTGCTGCGATCTCTTCTCCAGTTTCACAGCCCCAGTTCCCCAGGGCCTATGCTGCATGCCAGGTACGACGGTGTCACGCCATCTTAGACATGTCTTGCCTCAAAGCGGAGAGTCACACTGGACCAGCTCTCCTGGCTGCTCTTAACAATCCTTCTCCGCCACCACCAACAGGGTCCAGGACTCCAGGTGGATTCCTGAATTATTAAAGCCGCTGCTAGCAGCGGACGCTATAATAATTTTTCTGGTGTGTGTACATGCCTGCCTAATTTTTGTGGCTGCACTGCAGCTGCAACAACAAAACAAAAGGCATGTACATGTGCCAATGAGCAAATTTGATCAGCTTGACAGTCACTGTTCTGTCATTCAGCTACCTCAGCCCAGCAACCATATGGGCTGGAAAGCCACCATCACCTGCACTCTTGTCATGCACTCTCGTGTGCACCAGTCCAGCACGGCCGTCACTACACAAACAGCTGTTTGCAGTCACTGCATACCTTTCACTGCATCTTTGACTGCACATTGTATTATACCTGGCAGTCAGTGCACGCCTTTCACTTGAATGGATGGCAGACTTGCCCTCCATAACAGATTCTCGTTAAAGGATCTAAAGTTGATTCATCTCATATACAGCAGGGCCTCGAAAGTCCTCCTGTATTGTTATTTTTGGTCACTTCCTCGGGACATGCATGCCATGCCTGCTGCCTTCCTTGGATGTGTGGTGGTGGTAGCCGTTTTTTAGGCTCCCACTCCGGGCCGGAATCGAACCAGGATTCCCCAGCCATTACCCGTGGTCACCATGCTACTGAGACAGACAGTACCATCGAAAGTTTCACATAGTTAAATGAATGGCAGACTTGCCCTCCATAACACATTCTCTTTAAAGGCAAGTGGTGTCATCTCTGGCACACAGTGTTGGGTCAAAGGTCCATCTGACCACAGATGCCTGGTCTGCAAAGCACGGTCAGGGCAGGTACATTACTTATACAGCAAATGGTCCTTACTTGGATGTGTGGTGGTGGTAGCCGGTTCCCAGGCTCCCACTCCAGACCGGAATCGAACCCTGATTCCCCGGCCATTACCCGCGGTCACTCACAGTGGCAGACTTGCCCACCATAACAGATTCTCATTACAGGTACTGAACAGCCAGCAGAAAATGTAATTGAAAAAAAATAGATATAAGCTTTAACAATGGTAGAGAAAGAACCATTGAAAGTTGATAAGGCAGTCAGACATTACCTGATATCACTGAGGAAGAGCAATCTCGCCATGGTGCGCACCAGTCCAGCACAGCCGTCACAACACAAACAGCTGTTTGCGGTGCGTTACGCAGTGATTTTGGTATGTCAGTGTGAAGCAGTACTCTAATTACACTCCATGATTGATGTATACACATGCAAGATATTTTAAAGCACTTTAGGCCGGCAATTTAGCATTCAATGTGATTTCTGCCCTTAAAACGCTGCTTTGCGTAAAATCCAGTTATTTCCCTCTGACTTTTGGCATCTATCTCACTCCTCCATGCAAAAACTCAGATGTTAGACCCCTTGAAACATCTTTTCCATCACTTTTCACGCAAACTGAACTTTTGCGGAAGTTCGCGAACCGAAAATCGGAGGTTCGGGCCATCTCTACTTATTAGCCTATCTTTTATGCACTGGGTGCCTCCATCCTTGTTTTAAGTGTCTTGTCATTTTTTTAGAGGTGATAGATTTTTTAGCTGCCCTAAAGAACTTCCGGAGAGCGACAACCCAGTTCCTGTTACAGACCTGGAAAACCGAGCGGGGACAGTTCATTTCCCACCTGCTCTGACGATGGTTGCAAGAATTTGCAACCCACCATCTTGAGTATATACATCCTTAGCAATTTGCATTTCTTAATCTTACACGATTCTGCACCATTGGGATCCTGGTCTCCTTTTGTCTTTTAGATGAACCTGGGGTTGTTACATTCACAGGAACCATAGACATAAGCTATCTTCTGCCCTCCTGAGATCAGTGTGAAATATCCAAAAATGGTGCCATGGGAAAGTATAGGGTAAGTGCAAATGGCCTGTATAGTTTGCGTTACTCGCAAATGTGTGAGCAACGTGTTCAGCTATCCCTAAACAGCATTTTTAATACAATGTCAATATAAGTTTTTTGTCAGGACAAATCCGATGAGAGCAGGAAAGGTTATCCAACCAAAATGTCGCTGCTACACTACCCATTTCATTTTCTACTAGCAGTGAAACAGATGCTGCAACAAAAGCCACATCATCTTTCATGAGGAACATGGGGGAACTAGGCCAAGGTGACTTCTAAGGTGTGTGTTTAGTTCTCCTTGCCCACCCTTATCCCATATTATACTCTTTGAAACTGATCCATATCCACCTACCCAGAGCATCACATATAGGGCTTGATTCACTAAGACAAATAGCACACCTTATCAAAGTTAACACCCCTTATCAAAGTTAACACGCCTTATCAGGGTATACTATATGTCTTTGTGAATCAAGCCCATAGACTCATTAGTCACCTATCTTCTCTACCCAGAAGGACCAGCAGTGCACAGTATACAGTGATTAAAGGAGAGCTGAACCCATGTCTATCACTTGACAGTGCTTCCCAGCATGGTGCTGTCCTCATTACGTATAGATAGCTAGCAGTTGTACCATGTTGTATGGCAAGGCATAAAAGTGGCTATAAGAATTAGGCAGCTCTGCCACATGCTGCCTTATGTCAGCCACAGATATTGGAGTAGATAGGTGGGCTGTTCTAGGGCAGTGAGTACACATTGACCAAGAATGTAAAGTAGGCAGGTAGGGAAGTGATTTGAGCAGCTTCACACCTCACAGAAATGGTCCTGCCTAATTTCCCCAGCTTTAGAATGCATACTGTAAATGGGGCAAGGAGAGAGGAGCAGATGGATCCGTAGAATCATATTTCCATTTGCTGAGAAGAAGCATGCAAAAAAAAAAAGTGTTTACTTGTAGGTGCAGCTATTTTACTGTGTGCCAATAGAGCTTTGATACAACATTAGATAGCAATGTCCATTCTTGTTGGAAATTTATATTGTCTGCTATCATTCACTATTGATTTAATTGATTTATCTGCCCAGATATTAGAGAAATCTATGATTAGATTGGTTTACAGCACAAGAACCAGGTTTTTCTGTGAGCTCAACTCACAGATCTTATGTGTTGGGTCTGGAGCATGCAGGGATGAGTGAGTGAGAACATGGCAGAGGAGAATAGTGTAGGTGGAGGAGAATCTGATAACGGGATACATTCTTCTTTTTATTCTATTACAGTTGCTGTGGGAGGATATGAATATATGGACACCCCCACCTACCAAACAAAAAGAAGATCCGTCCACTCCTCAAAAGCCCCTATACTTAATGAGGTCCTTAGTTTTGGGATGAAGTTAACCCCCTCGGCATGGGCCACCTTGCTCCTCCCTGAACTACCCTTGCTTGTGACTCAGTTCCATGGACCATGTTCCCTCCTATGGAAAATAAAGGGAGCTTGGTTGGCAGATCAGCACTTTCCCCTCCTACAGCCATTCAAGCATTATCACACAATGCCGCACTGCTTACTCCATGGCTTTACTCCCTTGTAAAGAATGAAGCAGGTGGGAAGTGTCCATTGCAGTCATACCCTCCTCTGTTTAGAGTAAGTAGCTATTGTGCCATACCCCCATTAGAAAGCCTTTCAGGTGGATTTCTCACTGTGGTAAGCTCCTCCAAAAGGCCTGAGGCCCAAGATGGACACAGTCTAACAGTATAATCACTGATGCTTTGTGGGGATTTAGTGTAGGTTGGTGTCTATTTGAAAAGGGCTCCTGGAAAAAAGGGCTCCTGGTGTAGCCCATATATACCAAATTCAGCTACAAAAAGGGTGCCTGGTGTAGCCCATATGCCATCTTCGGCTACAAAGGGCACATGGTGTAGCCCATATATGCCAACTTCGGCTACAAAGGGCGCCTGTTGTAGCCCATATATGCCAAATTCAGCTACAAAGGGCACCTAGTATAGCCGAAAAAAATAGTTTTAGTTTATAAAAAGGATGCTGTTGTAGGCAAAATTTGTTGGGCTATAAAAGGGCTCTAGATATAGCTGAGAAAAGTGATTATTATGATGTAACTGCCCCCTACTCTCACACAGAACCCTCCCCTGATGGTGCTTAACCCTAACCCCCCAGGTGGTGCCTAACCCTAAGCCCCCCAGGTGGTGCCTAACCCTAAGACTCCCCAGGTGGTGCCTAACCGTAAGACCCCCCCAGGTGGTGCCTAACCCTAAGACTCCACAGGTGGTGCCTAACCCTAAGACTTCCCTTTTGGTGCCTAACCCTATGATCCCCCAGGTGGTGCCTAACCCTAAGACCCCCCAGGTGGTGCCTAACCCTAAGATTCCCCAGGTGGTGCCTAACCCTAAGACTCCCCTTGTGGTGCCTAACCCTATGACCCCCAGGTGGTGCCTAACCCTAAGATAAGACCCCCCAGGTGGTGCCTAACCCTAAGACTCCCCAGGTGGTGCCTAACCCTAAGACCCCACAGGTGGTGCCTAACCCTAAGACACCCCTCCCTCCTTGTGATGCCTAATCCTAACTTCCCCTGCACCCTCGATTCAAAAATCTCTGCTATAAAAGGGTGCCCTTTTGTAGCAGAATCAAAAACCTTGTAGCCTAAAACCTTGTAGCTGAATAAAAAATATGGGCTACAAAGGGGCACCCTATGGTAGCCGAAAACCTTGTAGCCGAATAAAAAATATGGGCTACAAAGGGGTGCCCTACTGTAGTGAAAAACTTGTAGCCAAAAAAAAAATAGGGGCTACAAAAGGACGCCCGCTTGTAGCCTATACCAAAACTCGGGAGCCCTTTTCACCACCTTGTAGCCCATATTTGCAGAAATAACATTGATGTCTATGGAGGTGCCCTTTTCATACAGGCAGCTCAGGAGCCCTTTTCAACGGATCCCGTGGGTTGTTTTCCAAGTATGGGTGCGGTGTATTTGGGGATGAGGGGAATGCTCAATAGCAAAAAGTTATTTTCCTCCACTGTTAAAAAAAAGGTTTATCTTTTTACCCACTAAGATTCTTAAAACCACCCATTAGCATCATCATTTCATCAAAACAGAATTGTTGTAATATTACTTTTTGATTGCTAACATTTCTCTGTCACTGCTAAGTTCAAAGTCAGAGCAAATTGATTTACATTGTTTTAGCCAAGAGCAATATGAAGTGAAAAAAAAAAAAGAACAATCCATTGTGAAAGGTATAATTTTAACAGTATGTTTTTTTTCTATATGTGTGTCATGTCAATACAAAAATCTCAAGGCTGGTTACAATAACTAAACAAAAAACAGGGAAGTTTATTACAACTTCATATAAATTGCTATTATTATTATTTATATAGCGCCAAAATCTTCCGTAGCACTGTACATAGTACAAAACAAATATTGGGTACCATATATACATTAGAAGTATCGGACTGGGGCACTAAGGGCCCACCAGGAAAGCTTTAGCCTGCCCCCCCCCCCCATTTTGGGCTCGCATACACATGTACTCTAGAAATTTTGATATATATATATATATATATATATATATATATATATATATATATATATATAATTTGGTAGGACATATTCGATTATGGTAGGGAATAGATTGTGAGTACATCTGAGGACAGTCCCCAACGGGGAGATATACACATGTCACCACGCACTGGAACATGGGCGTGGTCATGATGGGTCATGGGCAGACTTAAAAATACACAAAATGACAAAAAAATACACAAAATAAGTAGTGGTGTAATAAGTAGCGGTGGGTCCGACCAGATACATTTTACATAAAATAATCAAGTAGTTACATGCCTCATGATAATTCATCAAGTAGTCAAATGCCGCAAAATAAAAATATTAAGTAGTCCAGTGCTGTCCAACTTCGCGAGCACGGAGGGCCATTTTTTTTCCAGACCACATGGTGGAGGGCGACCCCCCAAAGAGAAAAAAATCTAGCAGCAGATTCCCCACAAAATGCAATAAGATTGGCAGCAGATTTCCCCACAAAATGCAATCAGATTGGCAGCAGATTTCCCCACAAAATGCAATCAGATTGGTAGCAGATTTCCCCACAAAACAATCAGATTGGCAGCAGATTTCCCCACAAAATGCAATAAGATTGGCAGCAGATTTCTCTACAAAATGCAAACAGATTGTCAGCAGATTTCCCAAGATTGGCAGCAGATTTCCCACAAAATGCAATCAGATTGTCAGCAGATTTCCCCACAAAATGCAATCAGATTGACAGCAGATTCCCCAAAAAAGTGAGGGCCTGGCAGTCAGGTCTATAGGTGTCACCAATTTAGGTAGGTGGGTCTATAAGTGTCCCCAGTATAGGTAGCCAGGTCTGTAGGTGTCCCCAGTTTAGGTAGGCAGGTATATAGGAGTCCCCAGTTTAGGTAGGCAGGTATATAGGTGTCCCCAGTATATGTAGCCAGGTCTATAGGTGTCCCAAGTTTAGGTAGGCAGGTATATAGGTGTCCCCAGTTTAGGTAGGCAGGTATATAGGTGTCACCAGTATATGTAACAAGGTGTATAGCTGTCCCCAGTATATGTAGCCAGGTCTATAGGTGTCCCAAGTTTAGCTAGGCAGGTATATAGATGTCCCCAGTTTAGGTAGGCAGGTCTATAAGTGTCCCCAGTTAGATAGGCAGGTCTATAGGTGCCCCCGGTTTAGGTAGCCAGGTCTATAGATGTCCCCAGTTTAGGTAGGCAGGTCTATAAATGTCCCCAGTTTAGGTAGGCAGGTCTATAAGTGTCCCCAGTTAGGTAGGCAGGTCTAAGTGTCCCCAGTCTGGAAGGGGGGCAGTGGGCACAGAGCGGCGGGAACCCCCCTCCCTCACCTGGAGCCCCCCCTTCCATGCTCCCCCCTCCAAAATTGCAGCCAGCAGCGGCAGTGAGCGTGAGTCACTTACTGAGAGAATCAGAGAGCTCTGCGTGCTGCTGCTGGTCTGGTCTCCTCCTGCACTGTCCAATCATGCTCTTACAAGGAAGTACAGTGAGAGCGTGATTGGATAGCGTCAGTGCAGAAGACCAGACCAGCGGCACGCAGATCTATCGATCTCTCTCGGTAAGCCATTTCCCTCTGCTGCCACTGTCTGGCTGCAATTAATAGGTGGAAGTCCTTGCCCTTGCAAGCTTACAACCTAGAGGGTAGTGGGATGGAAACAATAGGGAAGGAAATGCAGGGGTTAGTGGATGAGGCAATGAACTTCCAATGTTACCTATAGCAACTTATAGGCTTGTCTGGAAAGGGTTGTTTTTAGAGTACGCGTTAAGGTTCCTAGGCTTGGAGCATGATGGACAGGCTGTGGGTTCCAAAGGAGAGGGATCATCCATGAAAAGTCCTAGATTCGAGAATGAGAGGAGATGACCAAGCTAGAGGACAAAAAGGTCTCCTGGGAGGAAAGGAGGTTCCAGGCGGGGAGGTATCTTGTAATTAATGAGAAAATGTATTGAAGTGACAGCTTGTGTAGAGCTCCCAGCCCGCGGTTCATTAGCCAGGCAATCAGTGAATCGGGCTATGGTGCCCGATCACTGATTCCTCTCCCTCGCTGAAAAAGTGACAGCTTCTCTCGGAAGCTGCGCCTTTTCTGGCTGTTACCTCCCCCATGCGTCGCTCTAAGCGTGTGTTACGCTTAGAGTGACGTCATGTAAACAAACTCATGGCCGCCATCTTGTGGCCAAAAAGTAATACTACAACTAAAAGTAAAAAAAAAAGTTACAAAAAATGAAAATCAACACACATTTACATTATAAACCTATTGTTTACCTCCCACCCTCCCAAAACTAGCCAAATAAAATGTTTAATATAAAAAAAAAAAATACAATAAAAAAAAACAACAACATGTAAATATTTACCTAAGGGTCTAAACTTTTTAAATATCAATGTAAAGATGAAATATTTCTATATATTTTTTATTTTAAACTTGTAAATAGTGATAGATGCAAAACGGAAAAAATGCACCTTTATTTCCAAATAAAATATTGTCGCCATACATTGTGATAGGGACATAATTTTAACGGTGTAATAACCGGGAAATATGGGCAAATACAATACGTGAGTTTTAATTATGGAGGCATGTATTATTTTAAAACTATAATGGCTGAAAACTGAGAAATAATCAATTTTTTTCAGTTTTTTTCTTATTCTTCCTGTTAAAATGCATTTACAGTAAAGTGGCTCTTAGCAAAATGTACCCCCCAAAGAAAGCCTAATTGGTGGTGGAAAAAACAAGATATAGATCAGTTCATTGTGATAAGTAGTGATAAAGTTATAGGCTAATGAATGGGAGGTGAACATTTCTCAAGTGAAAACGACGGAACGCGAATGGGTTAAACTGGTTCCTTTGGGTGATTGGTAAAAAATGGAAATATTGGCAGAGAGAGGGGCTGCCTCTTTTTGCACCAATTTGTTTTTAGTATTTGGTCGATTTCAAAGAAATGGAACTATGAAACAAGGTTTCATTTTGTTTCATAGGCTTTACTGCCCCAATGTTATATTGTAGATATTTGAACCTTACAATCCATGAAAAGATGTATCTGTAGCAAGCCCCCCCCCCCCCCTTCAGACTCTGACCAAGGAAATACAGATTGTCAATATACCGGATGGTATCTTCATAATCCAGTCTATGCTGTAGTGCAGTAGATACAGTAGATAAAATCCAGATTACACCAGTATACAGTTGAACAGGAAGTAACGGACCACATGAATTATGTACTAAACTCCTTTAGTGCCCATTACACCTGTTTAACTTGTTTAACTTCTATTTTAGTTTTTTTTTGCTTAAGTTAATTTTAACTTGTGATTCACACACCCATGAGAATACATCTCCAAACTTGATTATAACATAAAATACCTTATCTTAATTCACTTAAATTATCTAATTTGGTACTATTGAATGTTTGGACAATCATTAAAAGACTGACCCATATGGGGCAATTTTAAAGGACACCGAAGGTGAAAATAAACTAATGAAATAAACAATTGTATCCTTCTCCTAAAAATGACTTTTTATCAGGGTTGCTCGGGTAGTACTTTTTAATACCCGCCCGGATCCAGATCCGGGTACCCAGATATCTGGATCCGATTCGGGTACCCGGATCCGACCTTGCGGATACCCGAGTGAATTCGGGTATCCGACCAAATTACCCGCGGGTACCCAACATATTCGGGTATCTGGATAGAAAAACCGGAAGTGCCCTTTAAATAGCTTTAAAAGGGGTTTTTAGGGTAAATTATGCATGTAGCATCATGTTTTTTTTTAAAGGAAAACACTAATTTATTATTTGGTGGACATAAAATGAAAAGAAAAAAAAAAGAAAAAAGAAAAAAGCTGTCAATTAACATTAGGACTAGGTTCCAGAAAGCGGTCGTGCAGCCCACATTGTGTCCAAAGTCCAATCGCTCGACTGGGACATGACAGTTTTCAGCCCAGACACCTCCAAGGCAAGGACAATCTGTCTCATCATGCCAGCCCTCCTTATTACACAGGGGGGCTGGCCAGGGTTCCCTTCTGTGATTGGGTGCCAGGGCTTAAGCTGGGAGGCCTCTGATTGGCTCAATGAGGTCAGGTGGGGCTGGCCAGAGTTCCCCTCTGTGATTGGTTGCTAGGGCTTATGCTGGGAGCCCTCTGATTGGCTGGGAGCCCTCAGATTGGCTCAATGACATCATCTCCCTTGTTACAGTACCCAGATCCGGATATCCGTTGGATATCTACGGGTACCCGCGGGTATCCGGATTATGCGGCCAGATACCCACATAGAGCTATCCAGATATTGGCCCAGGTATCTGGATCTGGATCCGACCCGAATAGCGTAAAAGTGGTCGGGTACCCGGGTTTACCAGGGTACCCGGATCCGGATGAGCATCCCTGTTTAAGATATTCCACAGTTTAATTTTATATTTAAATCTACTTTTTAAGTTTTTACTGTTTTGTTGTTTTTGCTCAATGACACATTCATTGAAGTATGCCAGAGCTAAAATCTATGAACTATTGACCCTTTTTATCTCTTTCCTGTTCTCAGAAGCGATGTTCTGCTAGGAAAGTGTTTTATAGTTGTCATTTCTTATCAGTAAGGGTCACACTGTAATCTGACCCAGTCCTGACTCAGACAGGAACTGCCATTTACATACCTGATGTTTAACTCTTTCAGGCAGAGAAAGAAAAAAAGGAACACAGCATAGTTATTTGTGTACTTGGCACTGTACATACACATGTCTATCTCATCATGTCACATGTTACCTTGGGTATCCTTTAAGGCTTTTCTAAAGTCAAAATAACAATAATAAAATAAAAACATAGTCAGTGCAGATTAGATTAGCCACAACTCATAACCCTCCTCACCCTAACAATCTTTTTCTGCAGTGTGAAGAGGATTGTACAAATTTATCTGTTATGGAGAAGATAAATACCTCACTACTTATAAAAAAGAAGAGCTAAAGGCAATAATAATAATGCACTAATGCTGATGTAGTCAGCACTATTTCAGTGTTGTTGTTTTTTACTTTACATTAGCTTTAAAGTGAACCTGAGAATGAGTAAACTTATTTAACTAGTTAACCACTAAGGTTTTTTTTCCCCCCTTATGGACCAGAGCAGTTTTCACCTGTCAGCTCTCCACCCCTTTTATTCGCTAATAACTTTATCACGACTTATCACAATGAAATGATCTATATCTTGTTTTTTATCATGTGTTTTTTGCCATTAGTTTAGGCTTTGTTTGGGTGGTATGTTTTGCTAAGAATTATTTTATTCTGTATGCGTGAATAATAATTTGAAAGAAATGGAAAAAATTCATTATTTCTTATTTTGTGGCCATTGTAGTTTTAAAATAAAACATGCTACAGTGGATAAAATCCACACATTTTATTTGCCTATTTGTCCCAGGTATTACAACATTTAAAATATGTGCCTAGTGCAATGTATGGTGACAATATTTTATTTCAAAATAAAGGAGTATTGTTTCCCTTTTGTATCTGTCACTAATTACAAGCCCATATTTGCAAAAATAACAGTAATATACCCTCATGACATACATATTAAAAACAAGTTGAGTCCCTAAGGTAACTATTTAGGTATTTTTTAATGCCACTTTTTATTTATTTTTTAATAAAAGTGTTTTATTTTGGTAACTATGGGAGGGGAGGTAAGGGGTTAATTAATGGAGTATTTTATATATTTTTTTACTGTAATGTATTAGGTTTAATTTTACTATTTGGCCACTAGATGTCCCCCCGATTTTATTCCTTCTGTGTACTGAACAGTACACAGAGGAATTAATGTGTGTATGCTTTACTTTCACTTTTGCCAATGACCACCAAAAACTCATTGATGCCAGTGATCATTGATCGCAGGCACTTAGATCAGTGAATGGGAACTGTGTTACTATTCACTGATTAGCATACTATCAAGCAGCAACGAAAGTGCACAAACGCATGGTGGGCAATCTCGGTGGCTGGCGAAAATCTACATTTCTGGTATAAAAAACACAAAATCCAGGTTCCTCACCTCGAGCTAGGACATTTAAACACTTGCAGATTTAATAGGGAGATGCTAGAAGGGGTGTGGCAAGCAAAACAGCAAAGTCAAAATGAGCTTCTGCACACTCATGCAAATCCTCATGCAAATCCACTCACAAAAATCATGCAGCAATCAATGCTGTCCCTACAACTAAGTTAAACGCTGGGATCTTTGTTACGTTTCTGGGATGTAAGATGAAGTCCTGTTGGGTGTACATATACTAACGCCGGGACCATCAGTAGTTAAAATAAACACATGATGTATCTGCAAAGGAATATTTACATACCGTGTTTCCCCGAATTTAAGACCTCCTCTTAATATAAGCCCTAGTAGTATATATTTCGAGTGTACTCGAAATATAAGACATCCCCTTAAAATAAGACAGGGGGCCAGGTGGGGACACGGTCGGCGCTGGGTTCCTGCTCCCTTCGGCCATTCAAATCCCGCCACCCCCCCCCCCCCGCCACACGATCGCTCGCCAGCCCACCTGCTGTACCTGTCCTGTGCCCAGCTCCTGGCCCCCTCCGAAAGTCGGATCCACCTGAAGTCTATGCCCGGCATAATTGAAACCGCGCAGATCAGCGGTGAAAGGCTGCTCATGTAGCCCAGTAACAGCGCTGCCCTGTACGGGAAGTAAACATAGATCACTTCCTGTATACGGCAGTGCTTACCGAGCTGCATTAGCTGCCTTCACCGCAGATCTGCTGTTTGAACTTTGCCGGGCATAGACTTCAGGGGGATCCAACTGTCTCGAGGGGCCAGGAGCGGGGACAGAGAGAAGGTAATAATAATAATAATCTGAACATTTGTATAGCGCTTTTCTCCTGTCGGACTCAAAGCGCTCAAGAGCTGCAGCCACTGGGACGCGCTCGAGAGGCCACCCTGCAGTGTTAGGGAGTCTTGCCTTGAACTCCTTACTGAATAGGTACTTGACCTAGCCAGGATTCGAACCCTGGTCTCCCATGTCAAAGGCAGAGCCCTTAACCAGTACTCTGTAAAGCGGGCGGGCGGGCGGATGGGTTGTGGAGGGGGACTCTGGCTACACACAGGGGGATTCTGCCTATATACAAGGGGGATGCTGCCTACCCATACATGCAAGGGGGACTCTGTCTATATGCAAGGGGGACTCTGGCTGCATACAAGGGGGACTCTGCCTATATACAAGGGGGACTCTGGATATATTCAAGGGGGACTCTGGCTATATACAGGGGGACTCTGGCTCTATACAGGGGGGACTCTGCCTATATACAAGGGGCACTCTGCCTATATACAAGGGGGACTCTGCCTATATACAAGGGGGACCCTGCCTATATTCAAGGGGGACTCTGGCTATATACAGGGGGACTCTGGCTCTATACAGGGGGGACTTTGCCTATATGCAAGGGGGACTCTGACTATATACAAGGGGGACTCTGCCTATATACAAGGGGGACTCTGCCTATATTCAAGGGGGGCTCTGGCTATATACAGGGGGACTCTGGCTCTATACAGGGGGACTCTGCCTATATACAAGGGGGACTCTGTCTATATACAAGGGGGACTCTGGCTATATACAGGGGGACTCTGGCTCTATACAGGGGGACTCTGCCTATATGCAAGGGGGACTCTGCCTATGTTCAAGGGGGACTCTGGCTATATGCAGGGGGACTCTGGCTCTATACAGGGGGAACTCTGCCTATATACAAGGGGGACTCTGCCTATATACAAGGGGGACTCTGGCTACACACAGGGGGACTCTGGCTAAATACTAAAGGGGGATCTGGCTACCCTCACAAAATATAAGACCTCCTTAAAAATAAGCTCTAGCACATATTTTGAAAGAAAAAAAAATATAAGACAGTGTCTTATTTTTGGGGAAACACGGTACTTACTTCACTTTCAGTCCCTCTCACCAAGCTCACCATTTTCTTCTAAAAATGATTCCTTCCAGTTCTGAATAGATTTAGTTAGACTTGTCTCTCCGGAAGCTGAAAGCCTTAGGGCCTTTTTTCACTATATTAATCACAATCAGTTATAACTGAAAGGACAACTGATGTGCAAGGTAATGTCCATGTTTCTCTATTGCTCAAGCGAGATTACTGGTTAACAGAGTGCTGATCCGGAAGCTGCTACAGGGTCATCACCAATTGTAAAATGGCTGACGGGTAATTCCATCGATCACTGTGCACAAACAGGATGTGCGAGAGAAGAAAGAGATTAATGTGTAGACTACATGGGAGGTAAGTATGAAGTGTGTATGTTTGTTTTGACTTTTATTTTTCATTTGACTTTTATTTTTCAGTTTAGATCTGCTTTAAGTGTCTGGCCTAATGCTGTAGTAAAATAATGTCTGATAATAAAACTCCATTATTATTCACTGTGCACCTCTCTTTACTACACAGAAAAAAGACAATCAGAATTCTTAAAGACTGATTATAAGTTATGCTAAGAAAACATAGCCTGTTTGACAAATGAAAATAAAAGCTATTTTAAACATAAAGCAGCATGTTCAGTATACATAGACAAAAGACAATATCAAACAATACTATTTACTTGTAAAATAGAGATGCTAAAAAGTAAGGATTAAATGTAAAATACTATGTATGTGTGATTGCTAAAAACGTGCCTGTCCTTTAGGGATGAATGACATTGATGTACTATAGGGCAGAAGAATTCAGTTATCCTTCCATCATCTTTATAAAAGGCAAATATGCAGTCAGCAAATAAAAAGTGATAATGCTTGCCAATTAATAATTATCCTGAAGGTTTCATCAAGATTCACAGCTACTCGGGTCATCAAGGACAACTGTATGCCCTCTTCATCCTTCACCCTATGGTATGCTGCTGTCTCCTGATGCTTTTTCCAGCCTTTTTTACGAGGCATCCAGAGTGTAAAAAATATAGCCTGCCTTTATGGTGCTGTACCACGAATGAAGCTATAAAATTATGAACAGTTTTTATGATGGCTATTCAGGGGATGCTTCTGTATTGATGGTGTACATGCTGTATCTATCTTTTGCATGCGTCCCCTGCCTTGAAAAGATCACGGAGCAGGGAGTGGACCCTATGTAACTATTTTTCATGCATTTAATATATTAATTATCCAGTAAATGCTCCCCAGGCTGCACTTGGGATGGTAAAGAGTGACAGCTTTTCAACAGAGCTCCAAAGGCAGCCTATCAGCCCACAGTGTATTATGTTGGAGAGGTCAGGGTGGGGTTAATGTAACTTTTTATTTGCTGATTTTTCATAGGCTTGCAAATGGTGGATAGAAGAAATATAAGAGGCAGAAAATAAGGAGGTATAGAGAGTAGATGAAAAGGCCTGACAATATCTCCAAGGCAATAAACGATAAATTGATATGCATCCTGAAACTAGAAATATCTTTGAGTGTGTATTTAAAATCTTATATTTTAGATGTTGGCTTTAGAAACCCTGACAGCTGCAATGACTTAACCATCGGCTTTCAACGCTGCACAGAAATCATATTAACATCTGTAATTTCTGCACCAATCAATTGCTTTTTTTTTTACAAACAACCAGCCTCCATATCTACAACATTGAGAAGATAATAAGGATGTAATTCTCGAATAAAATCACAAAAACAGAAAGTTTTGATCACATGTACATAAGAATACATTTTATTGTGTATTTTTACACTTCAAATGTGTGAATTAAAAATGTTCAGTTTTATACACACTTAAACTGAAAACAGGAGCAATAGCTACTTATTTAACAAGTGTAAAAGATCAATGATTACAGACAATATGCACCAACGCATACTACCAAATTAGATTTGACTATTTTTAAGTCAAATCAATGAAAAATTACTTGTAGCTGGTAACAATGGGGTGCTCCACTTGGTGCAGCAATCAGCATTGTTAGTATTTTTACTACCCAATCAGAGAGTAGTGATGGTCATGTCCAGTAGAGCTCATGGAGAAGCATGTGCCCAGTTTGGTCAGGTGATAGATATGTGAGTCTCAGATTTGCTAGCCATGCTCATGTGCTAAAGCAGAATGTGATCACAGCAAATCAGAGCTTTGCAAATCTATCAACTGATCAAACAAATTCCATGCTTCTCCATGAGTTCTCCTAGACATGACCATCACTCTGGATTAGCACTATTATAGAGGCCTTTAGGGGCCCCCAAGGTGTCTCCTCCCAAATTAACTTTTGGTCCTTGGGGCCTCTGCAGAGTCTTTGGTGCTGTGCTGGCAGGCTTGCTCCTCTTTCAGTCTGTGGCTCCATGCACTCCCATCTTCATCCAGCTCTGGCGGCATCTTTTCTGTGACCCACAAGGTGAGGAGGAGACTGGGGAGTGCATGGAGCCATGGACTGACTGAGGAGGGTTCCCGTTAGCACAGGTGAGATGCTACTCTGCCAAAGACTCTTCAGGGGCTCCAGGGAGCTTAAGTGAGGAGGTAATGGGGGGGGCAGCAGCCGGCTCAATGGCCCTGGGGGGAAATTTGGCTGCAACAAAGGGCCCCCAATGCCGCTTTTTGGTCTGGAGGATGTCGGTGGGCCCCTGGGTTAATGTTGTCCAGGGGCCCCATTGTTACTAGAACTGGCCCTGCAATCACTATTAGAGATTAATATCTAGCCTGCTTATTTTACAGTATATAAATTATGGCACAAATGTCTCTCATTATGATGATTTTGAGAGGATGTTTTTCCGTGTACAGAATGTAATCTTGGGTGGCTGGATGATGTACTAGTTAAGGTGACCATTGGCGACCAGAAATTGAATATTCCCGCTGAAGACAGTTCCTAACCAGGGATGATCTCACGAGTGCTCATGAGTAGTGAGCTACTCTAATTCGTCATTAAAATGAGGCTTAATTGCTTCAGGTGTGCAGCTGGGAGACGAGGGGCTACTTTCCCACAATGCCGCCGGCTTCTATGCGTATAACATCTTGCACGCAGCCTATTGGACGTGTTGCAAGACTCACTAGTGCGCACTTCCTCCTTCCGGCTTATATTCCGGCTTCCTTCTTCCTGCCACATTTTTCGGACCATAATACGCACCTATATAGCTGAAAGAACTGACAGACTCCGGCACTCCTCATAGAATCTTCTTTTATTGAAGCCTCAAAGCACAGGTACAAACAAAAGCCCCTTAGTCTACAGCTGTTTCACGTGTAACCACGCCTCTTCAGGACACGTGGGGCCATAAGACGCACCTAGGTTTAGAGGACATGCATCCATGGTGAAGAGGCATCTTGTGGATTATGCCCCCTTTGTACCTCATGCCTTGTACCTCTTATTTCTCCCTGTGTCCTCCTCTGTCTCTCTCGTGTCCTCTTGTGTCCCCCATGTGTCTGTCTCTGCCCTCCTTGTGTCCTCCGCTATGTCTCTTTGTGTCCCCCTTGTGTCCTCATTTATGCCCCTTTGTGTCCCCCTGTGTCCTTCGTTTGTCCCCCTGTGTCCTTCTCTGCATGGGCACAGTACAGGGAGTCTCTGACATTGTGGCGGGTTGGAGGTTCGTATTGGCAGATGTCCACAAGTCAGGAACTCCCTGCATTTGGACTATAAGATGCAGTGACTTTCTTCCCCCACTTTTGAGGGAGTAAAAGTGAGTCTTATAGTCCAAAAAATACAGTAGCTTCCTTGTTAGTTACCCCATACACAAGAATCATCAGACTGAATTATTGCCATTATTTGAGCCATTTTATTCCTATCCATAGCTATATCAATTCATAGTATCAAAAGAAATCTCCAGCTGACCTCTAAAAATCAACAATATATAGATTAACTAGCTTGACTACAAAACCAAAGTGCAGTTGCCCAATAATAATATACACCTCCAAAACTGGAAAATGATCTTGTACAGAGATTTGATAGGTTTAAAAGTTTCAGTGTACACTTCAGTTTAGCCCTTTTATACGGGCTACTTAATTCTTGGATCTGGAGGAAACATGGCTACTTAATTAAGGCACCTGGAGTGCACACAACTTCTTAATTATGGTATGAGGGGGCTCATGGCTATTTAATTCTGATACCTGGAGGGCACATGAACACTAAATTGTTAACCAAAGTAGTAAATAGTTACACGTCCTACTCATGTCAAATGTTTGTCATCACTAATATTATTACACAAAAGGCGCATAAGGCCTCACTCAAATTTGTTCCGCCATGGATAACAACGCCTACACAATTATATCAAGAAAAGAAAAAGAAAATCCATGTTAAAAGAATAAATTGCACCACAAAATAAAATTAAATTGCAGCACAAAACAAACAAACTACTTTGGGTCTGGTTAATCAATACAATAAATAATACAGTACAAAATAAGGTGCATAAGAAAAATGCCAATGCACACATGGATGAACATATAAACTAGACTAACACACTGCTGCTCTGTTTCCCCTGATTTCATCGCACATTCCACTGACATTGGGGAGCCTCCTCCCACCTAGTATAGATAAGTCAGTTGGCCCTAGACTACACTGGGCATATGACCGTATGACTATGGTAGTGCGTCTGACGTCACTGGGATAGGAAGCACGCAGAGAGGCACTCGGAGAGCAGAGGACAGGACGCCGCATACCGCAATAGGAGGCCACACTACTGGGCTTGGTTGCCCGTTGAGCTTGTTAAACTTCTGAACCATGTGAGTGCACTTTAGTGCGCAGGCCAGCTATACTTGCTAGTAACTGTATCATGTATTGTGTTTTTATCTTTTTTATGGAATAAATACCGGCTTTTACTTATGCAATAAGTGGAGTAATTGGAATTTTATTGCCGTGAGGCTACGCGCTAGATCCACCTGGCTTTTGAGGTGGCTTCAATCTGGTGAGAGGCCAAATTGTTTGGACCGAGG
Source organism: Hyperolius riggenbachi (assembly GCF_040937935.1). Taxonomy (NCBI): domain Eukaryota; kingdom Metazoa; phylum Chordata; class Amphibia; order Anura; family Hyperoliidae; genus Hyperolius; species Hyperolius riggenbachi. Next base: position 332,049,635 of record NC_090647.1, read on the forward strand.
TGTATGATGAGTGGAGCACTGCTTTTTTTCACAGTTTTTTCACTATTCACCACGGGGTGTGTTTTTAACATTACAGGCTTTATGGAGGAGCGCTGTCACAACAATTTTTTAAGATTACGGTAGATTGTGAGCCCATCTGAGGGATAGTTATTGACAAGACTATATACTATGTAAAGTGCTATCTGTGCGATATAAATACTATATTATAATAATAATTATGATAATTGGCTGCAGCAGTGTCACTCTGCTGGTCTGAAAGCTTCTTCTTTGCCATTTCCTACTCGGTGTAAACGTTTCACTGTACTGTGACAGCATTACTTGAAGGACCTCTGAAGTGAGAGGGATTTGGAGGCTGCCATATTAATTTTCTTTTAACCTGCTTGCCGGTCTAATTCCCGCCGGCAAGGAGGCTGTGCAGCACTTGTTTTTTATTTTTTTCAAATCATGTAGCGAGCCCAGGGCTCGCTACATAATAGCCACTGAGTGGCGGCATCCCCCCACCCACTCCGATCGCCTCCGGCGATCAGAGTAAGCAGGAAATCCCGTTCAGAATGGGATTTCCTGCAGGGCTTCCCCGGTTGCCATGGCGACGGGACGGGATGAGGTAACCGACGTCATGGATGTCGGGACGCCATAGGGAAATCCCGATCCACCCCTCAGCGCTGCCTGGCACTGATTGGCCAGGCTGCGCAGGGGTCTGGGGTGGGGGGGGGCGGCTCGGCGCGGCGGGTAGCGGCGAATCGGCGGGTATCGGTGGCGATCGCCTACTACACGCAGCTAGCAAAGTGCTAGCTGCGTGTAGGGAAAAAATTATGCAAATCGGCCCAGTGGGGCCAGAGAAATCCTCCTGCGCAGGTTACCCCAAGCTGAGCTTGGGATAATCGGCAAGGAGGTTAAGCAATACCAGTTGCCTGGCTTCCTGCTGATCTTTCATGCATTATGTCTAATTCACACACTTGAAACCAATCAAGTCAGACTTAAGTCAGAAACATCTGATTTTGTTCAGAGACTATGGCTAGAAGTATTAGAGGCAGAGGCTCAGCAGAAAAGCTGGGAAATCTGCATTGTTTAGCCACTTCACCACTAAGGGTTTTTTCACCCTTATGGACCAGAGCAATATTCACCTTTCAGCACTCCTTCCATTCATTCACCAATAATTTTATCACTACTTATCACAATGAAATGATCTATATCTTGTTTTGTTAAACCACCAATTAGGCTTTCTTTGGGTGGTACGGTTTGCTAAGAAATATTTTTTTCTAAATGCATTTTAGGGGAATAATAAGAAAAAAAATAATTTCTCTGTTTTTGGCCATTATAGCTTTAAAATAAAATGTGTTGCTGTGGATAAAACCCAAACATTTTATTTGCCCATTTGTCCCGGGTTAATACAACATTTAAAACTCATCCCTAGTACAATGTATGGCGACAATATTTTATTTGAAATTGAAGGTGTATTTTTTTCCATTTTACATCTGTCACTAATTAGCCCTTATTTGCAAAAATAACAGTAATATACCCTCATGACATACATGTTAAACAGTTGAGTCCCTAAGGTAACTATGTATTTTTTTATGTCATTATTTTTATATACAATTTTTGGGGGGTAACTGTGGTAGAGTGGTGGAGTTAGGGGTTAATTTTAATCAGGAATTGATGTATTTTTATTTAAAATAATGTATGTAGGGTGTATTTTTACTATTTAACCACTTCAGCCTACAGCTTCGAAAATCTTATGCATCCGAGCAATGTTCACCTCCCATTAATTCGCTAATAACTTTATCGCTACTTATCAAAATTAATTGATCTATATCTCGTTTTTTCCACCACTAATTAGGCTTTCTTTAGGTAGTACATTTTGCTAAGAGCCACTTTACTGTAAATACATTTTAACAGGAAGATTAAGATAGAAATGGAAAAAAATCATTATTTCTCAGTTTTTGGCCATTATAGTTTAAAATTAATACATGCTACAGTAATTAAAACCCATGCATTTTATGTGCCCATTTGTCCCGCTTATTACACCATTTAAATTACGTCCCTATCACAATTTATGGCGCCGATATTTTATTTAGAAATAAAGGTGCATTTTTTCAATTTGCGTCCATCACTATTTACAAGCTTATAATTTTAAAAAATTTAATAAGATACTCTCTTGACATGTATATTTAAAAAGTTCAGACCCTTAGGTAACTATTTATGTAGTTTTTTTTTTAATTGTAATTTTTTTTTTTTTAATACAAAAATGTATTTGGGTAATTTTAGTTTGGGAGGTAAATAGCCAATTTTAGATGTAATATAATGTATTTTTTAATTCAATACAGGTATGTGGGTGCAGTTTACTATTTGGCCACAAGATGGCCACATTCAAAAAATTCCTGGATGCGAACGATGTCGCATCTAGGAACTAAAATGAAGAGAAGAAGTTTCCTGGGGGCAGAAATACCACGCTCTCTGATGAGAAAGCGTCGGTATTTCTGCCGGGGACTTAGATCGGTGAATGGGAATTATATTCCCATTCACTGATCGGGGGGGCAGCGGGAGGCAGCGGGAGCCCGATCGCGCGCACCACACGGCTGCAGCACCACTGCCTATCTGGACAGATATATGCGTCCAGATATGGCGAAGTGGTTAAACTAGTCCTCCTCCCCCTACCCCAATTTATTCGGGTGCATGAAAAAAGGGTGCTAGGAAAAAAGGGCCCGGCTGGATAAATAATTTGGCGCCGGTGGATAATGAAATCTCAATAAAGATAAACATTGTTAATGAAATTGGTTAACGATAAATACCATTTTAAAAGAGATAAGAGTTGATAGCGAAAATATATTATCATTAAAAATCGTTACATAGTTCAACAATACAGCTTAACCGAACCCTACTCTCACACAGAACCCTCCCCTGGTGGTGCCTAACCCTAATCACCCCCCCTGGTGGTGCCTAACCCTAACCTCAGGTGGTGCCTAACCCTAACTACCTCCTGGTGGTACCTAACCCTAACCACCACCCTGGTGTTGCCTAACCCTAACCAACCCCCGGGTGGTGCCTAGCCCTAACCACCCCCCCCCGGCGGTGCCTAACCTTAACCATTCCACCTTCAGAAACACCATTTTAAACATAGAATTGATAATATCTTCGATAATGTAAAATCTGTACATACAAACGAAGTGAAATGACAAAAACTATAATGTTGCCAGCTTCTAAAACAATAACATACTTCACAAACTTTAATGTTCCAAGGTAGTTAACAATATTTATTGGCTACCTTTTTTTCTGCTTTTTTCTCTGTATTAACAATAATTGCATTAGAGTCTATGGCGGCACCCTTTCGTCCACTAGCCGCCGGTGTACCTTTATTACTGTGTACTTTGAACAGTACACAGGAAATAAAGTGTGTATGTGCTTTCACTTTTCGTTTTATCTGTGACCATGGCAACTCATTGATCCCAGTGGTCACTGATCACAGGCACTTTGATCAGTGAATGGGAACTGTCTCAAGCACAATAAATGGTTAAAAGGAAATAAATATGGCAGCCTCCTTACCGCTCTCACTTCAGGTGTCCTTTAAATGTTTTTGATCTGCTATCTGCACATAAGGTCTGATTAGTGATGTGAGCAGAACACAGACAAGAAGGAATGCATTGCTGAAAGTACCAATAAAGTCATATGTAATGGACAGAAAACAGATCACCGGTCCACAATGTAAGAAATGCTGTCACACAGCATCAGATGGCAGTGGCAGCCAGGTTTTCAGAAAGAGGCTGGGGAACAGCTGTTGAACAGCATTGTACACAAACAATGGGCCTGATGTGCAGTGTACACTGCTGGTAAAGGGGGAACACATGTACATCTTAGGTAGTCTGGGGACTTTCTGGCTTTCCTCAGGTAAACAAAACCAGTAGTTATAATAAATGTATAACTAGTCAGGGGCAATTAAGATTTAATTTGGTATTAATTTACTTTATCTGTTATAAGTACAGTTTTTATTTAAATCACTTTAACAAGTAAAACTGAATTAAGGCAAAAAATAAGCTACACCGATGTAGTATTTAAATAACCGAACTAGAAAAATGCTGCAGCAGTCTTTTTCTCTTTTGTGAATAAACATAATAATTAAAGTATACATAAACAATTTTACATAGCTCTACTGGAGATCTTTTAGGAGGAAGATTAAAATGCAAACCATGCTCAGCCTTCTAGGAAAAAATAGTCTGCCAGCAATACCCAACTCTTCAACAGAGCCTCCAGCCCACTTGATTGTCTCAGGTTATATTACAGAAGCAGAAGATTGACTATAAAAGCTTGTGACTCTATGACCTCGCATCCTCACAATTGTTCCCATATATGCATTGAGTCTGGAGGTATAAAATGAATTGATCTTCAGTCTGCTTTTTAATCTGTGTTATCTAAGCTCTAGGCAGCAAGCAAGGTTTCCAAAAAAACATAACAGCACAAGCAGCACTACAATTTAGTCTCACGAATTAAGATAGAAAGGGCTTAAAGGGGAAAGTCAAAGAGTACTGTTTCTCGCTCCCAGGGTTTTGTATTCATTCTGCATAGAACGGTTAGTTCCAGATAATTATCACAAATGTTTTGAAAACACATTACCAGTGATCTCTGTGTTTAATTTTAAATGATTAAAAAGCAACTCCATTTTAAATGGAATTTCTCTGTCCAAAACAAAGATTTTGAGTCTTGATACAAAGCAGATACACAGACTATGGCGTTTAAAGGGAACTGAGCACATTCTCTTTCACTGGAATCTCTCCTGGCATAGAAGCTGCCATGTTCCCCCCTCCCCTTCTCACATTCCTTAGTTACAAAAGTCAGAGATGCTATCTTGACACAATGGGCTCGATTCACAAAGCGGTGCTAACCCAGTTAGAGACTTTAGGCGTGATAACCATTTTTATCATGCCTAAACTCAGTTTAGGCATGATAAGTTTAGGCATGATACGTTTAGGCATGATAAGTTTAGGCATGATAAGTTTAGATAAGTTTAGATCGCATGCAAAGTCCCGCACGCAAACCAGCGCCATTAAACTCTATGCAAAGTGCACCAGACTTTGCTAGCGCAAAACTTTTGATCAGCTGTGCACTGCGGTGCTAACCCAGTTGGTGCTTAAACTTATCACGCCTAAAAACTTATCACACCTAAACTTATCATGCCTTTTATCACACCTAAACTTATCACACCTAAACTTATCATGCCTAAACAGAGTTTAGGCGTGATAAAGGGCTTTTCACCAGGGTGCTAACTGTTAGCACCGCTTTGTGAATCAGGCCCATTGACACACACACAATGCCTTTGAAGAAACAGTCCTAATTACTCACCCCCTATGTTGATGAAAAGGCATTGTTTACCTCTTGGTAATTAGCGCAATAAAATAATTCGCTTCCTGAAAGCTCTGCGGATGGGGACGGTCGGCAGGCCTGCTGAAACAGGCTAATAAAACTACTTTGAATGTAAAATACAAGGTAAAATGAAAGTTTATTTTAATAATGAAACAGATTGTCGGCATGCATTTTTCAGGTGCTATAGAAATGTCTTGAGTGATAAAAAAGGTGCTCGGTTCACTTTAATAAGTAAAATAAGTCTGCAGTAAAATTTCACAAAGAAAACCATGAAATAGGCTGAATACCATGACGCTATACAATCTTCTATACAAAATATGTGAGTAAAAAGCAGCAGAGAGACCTGTCATATCCTGCTATAGTTGGAGAATGGTCTAACAGCGGTAACTGTACAGTATTCATGTTCTCAGCCACCTTGCTTCAGCATACTGCACTCTCTGCATTGAAGCAGAGGCTACAGTATGATCAGCTGAATAAGGGCTGGGTTAAGCATGGCTACAATTTCTGTGACTGGACTTCCTTACTGTTAAGGCTGGCTCAGTTGGGCTTCTGTGGGCGTTGCATTTTGGCGATGCTAAACCCTTTTGTGCAACTAAGCAGAAAAGTGTTTGGCATCAGTTCCCATTGGTTTTCATTGTTTGGTCATCCCATTGCGCTATAGCCAAGGGGTAACACGGAACTGGCAAAAGCAACTGCCGCTGCTGGACGCTACACACAGTATCTCAGGAATTTCAATCAACAGTGACATCCACGCAATTCCCAGCAATTGACGGTCAACACATTGAGATGAATGCTGCCATTCATCTCAATGTGGGACATGGTTGATCCTGTCATTAAAAGACTTGCATGGCCACTGGCCACTGTGTAAACTAGGACTTACTTTTCTACATGAAACTGGAGCCATAATTGATTTAATATAGAGACGGTCCATTATTTGCTGCTTTAGCAGACTCCACTATTTTGGGAAGGCTTTGTGGTATATTTTGGAAACTGGCTGCAAGGATCTTCTCTCTTTCAAAGGCAATAGGATCAATGAGGTCAGTAACCAATTTTGGTTCAAGGGACCTGGCTCATCACTGGCATTCCAAATCATCCCAAAGGCATTTGAAGTGGTTCAGGTCTGGGTTCTGAGTAAGCATATAACATATAAACCCATTAAAGTTAAAAAAAAAAATCATAAAATGCATAAAAACACTAACCTGCAACACAGACTGACAGTAATAAACCCCCCCAGTAATTTTGCGTAAAAGTCAGCAAGGTTTCCTCATGAACTGGTGCCTACACTACCCATTCAGAAATGTACACTTGTTTGGGCATAGTGGCTGGACATGTTAGGAAGTGGAAGTAGAAGGTTATGGGGACCACATGCACTATTAGGGAGGGGGTGGCCACATTAGCTGTGAGTTAACTTTGGGGGAGGGCATTAAGGCAGCCACTCTTGTAATAAGGGGATTTGGAGGTTATGACGGCTGAACTAGTTTTATGTCTATGGGGGAGGGGACATAGAAATTGGGGCCTCATCAAAGTTTCCCAAAGTTTCCATGATTTATAATTATGCCACCGGGACCTCTGCAACCTTTATAAAAGGAAAATGGGTATGCATCAGACCAGGTTTTCAGCCAGTACAATATTATTTTTATGTGCAGGTTCTGAGCAAGCCGTCAAGTTCTTCCAAACCAGGATCAATAGGGAATTTATTTGAAAACCTTGTTTTGTACACGGAGTAACTGTCATGCTGGGACAGAAGGCTTTTCACCAACTGTTGTCAACAAGTTGATTAGAAATGCATAATTCACCAGAATGTCGTTGTACACTGCAGCATTTAAATTTCAGTTCAATAGAATTAAGGAGCCTTACCCGCATCATATAATACAACCCTAGACCACTGTTCCTTCAGAACCAAATTCCACACCTGCGTGCATTTTTCTGGCCATGGCCAAACCCTGATTCGCCCATCATACTACCAGATAGCAGAATGTAATTCCACACTTCAATAAATCTTGTTTTTCACTGCTCCTTTGTATTAATCCAGTTAATGTTTGACATTGCACATAGTAATCTTAAGCTTGTGTGTAGCTACTCAGCCTTAGGAATCTGTGTTATGAAGCTCACAGTAAATAGATCTTTTGCTGACATTGTTTCCAGAGGCAGTACAGGGGACAGAGGATTTTCATGTTACAGCACTTAACGGTCACATTCTGTGAAGCTGTGTGGCCCACCACTCTGTGGCTGAGGCATTTCAGTTCACATAGCAGAATTAAAAGTTAACAGGTGCTGAGGTTGTAGGACATAAATCTGATAAACAAATTTGTTGGAAACATGGCATCCAATTAAACTGCCATGTAGAAATTCACTGAAGACTTTAGTGGGCCTAAAAGTGTCCTGGCAAATATGGGTCAGTACAGCTTTCAGTCTAGTCAATAGTCTATTATTTTTTCAAAATGGTTAGAGCTACTCTCATTTTAAAAATAAATATATTAATTTTACATAATTGTATTCAGTAATGTAATGTTTGTTGGCTTTTTTAGGTATCTTTTTCTTTCAGTCTACAGCTGCTGTAACTTTCTAATACTGCTAAAAAGCTTGCTTGAAAACATGACAATAGTATCTTAGCTTGGTATACAGGTGCCTCCATAATTTTATCCTTCTTTTTGTGTCTTTGTTTCAGGACTTACTCAGGAAAATCTGGAAGAATCATTGCAGGCTACTGCAATGATTCAATCATCATTTAATCAGGAAATGACATTTGCATTAGTGGCTGGAGAGTGTACAGGTCAAGGGCTCTGCCTCTGACACAGGAGACCAGGGTTCAAATCTTGGCCCTTCCTGTTCAGTAAGCCAGCACCTATTCAGTAAGGAGAGATTGGGCAAGACTCCCTAACACTGCTTCTGCCTATAGAGTGCGTCCAGTGTCTGCAGCTCTGGCGCTCTCCTGCCGCCAGGAGAAAAACGTGATATAAGAAAAATGTTCTGTATTTGTTATACAGCTTGTTAACATACTTGCCATTTACTGGATACAGAAGCTGGCGGGAGTTATTTCTGTGAGTAAATGTGAAGCTTCACTATAAATAGTGATCATAGATAATAAACATTGTATCTATGTGGAGTTCTTTGCTGCTTGACTAATTCCTCTATTAATGCTCTTTGTATTAAACAAATCAAGAAGAGCTCCTATATTCACTGGTGACTGCGGCCTGTTCTGATCTCATGTGAATTTATTTATAGAATTACCTCCAAAACAGGAAAAGGAAAAGGGGAGATGGGGCTGTAACGATTGGTGCTAGCAAGATCAGAGTTCTGATTATCAGGTGATCTGCAGTATCACCTATAATGCAGATATATACCTGATTATATGGTGATCTGCAGAATCACCAATAATACAGATATACGATACAGATGCTAAGTGTACAAGTAAGTAACACTACTTTATTGCACTGCGTGTAGTGATTGGTGCAACAGTATGTACTGACAGTTTTGGCAATACCTCACCAGAGGAGCTGGTGGGCACTGTAGTGCAGCACCTCTCACCAGAGACGAGGGCTCCCTGGTGAGAGTAGAGTGGTCAGACAGAACGGTTCGGCAACAAACAGACAGATTAAAGTACAGAATCGACAGGCAAAAGCAGAACGGTATCCAGGCAGAGTTTGGCAGTTAGATCAGATGGGCAAAGGTACAGAATCAGGAGACCGAGACCGAGTGTTTAACAGGCTGAGTTGGCAACAGGATCAGATAGGCTAACGTACAGAATCACTAAGAGTAAGGTTGGTCAGAGCTAGCCAGAGTCATACACAGATAATACACAATTAGTACAATTTAAGCTATCAAGCAGATCCTAAGCTTAGTGTGAATTCCCAGCTCCTGCCGGCTCTAACACACTAGGGAACTGACTAAGGTCTGAGCGCTAACACGAAGTATTCACGACAACAGACAAATTGCAAGTGAAGCCGAGAGGCTTAAGAAGCGGAGGAGACCCTCCAAACATGCCTATCAGCCTCAGCCAATCAGGAGAGGCTAACGTGCTCCCTGACGTCAGCCGACCAGCTGGTCAGCTGACGCGCCTCCTCCTGGCATAAAGGTCCTGACGGCGAGCGCGCGCACGCGCTAATGTGCCCCTGAGAACAGTAGAGACACGCGTCCCCGGCGTACTAGACACCTGAGACGTGGAAAACCTGGCAGGCAGGGACCCAGCAAAACCCGCAGTGGCCCCATAATCCTACTGCAGCCGACAAGCGGCGACCACCCACGCCCGTCCTCAGCGTGCTAGACGCCCGAGGAACAGGGAGACTGGCAGGCAGGGTACCAGAAGCAGCTGCGGTGGTACTGTTATCCACCACAGCTGATAATTCACTATTCATTACAGGGGCATTGAATAGAAATGAGGATCTTCCAGATGGGTGGGCAGAGTTTGGAAACCCCCAACGTCACACACATGAGGCAGGATGGCGCATGAATCATTAAGAGCCGCTTTGGCATCCTGCGGCTCAAGCTGCCTATTGTAAAGCTACCAGTGTGGATATACTTTCAAAATCCACCTCATGGAGAACTAAGGACTCTGAGGACCTGTATAATCTTCTTCCAGTGGACACTAAACTTATGCTGTATGCATAACCAAGAGTCGGACAACGCAAGTAGCTGGCTTAATCTCATGCGTAATATATGGCTGTGCTGATCGGTGTCATCTAATTTGAGGATTCACACTGTTACATGGTAATCTGCCTTATTCGGCTTTGTAACATATGCATGAACTTACTTTTCTTTTGAAGTCTGCAATTGGGACTTTGCACTACTACTAACCCAGCTACTGCTTATGCTATGCCTAACAGCTTCTCTGTATTATCCTACAATTCTTTTGAGTCTGCGATTGGGACTTTGTGCATTGACACACATGAGCAGGAAATATATTGGTGTCCTGGAATATATTATGAACTGTACTAGATTTATTGCTAAAGCCAAACGCACTTGATGTAGCCTGGAGTGTTGTGACACTATGGTTATGTCGGGAGAGATTTCCTATTGCTTTTAATGTGTTTTAGCACAGGTGTTACTTAACTCTCAGATGTCCATACGCATATTTGATATTATCTTAGATAGTAATACAATTTAATTATTTTTGTACCACTATATACTCTTCTGGTGAAGTTTGTGGCAAGGAAAATTTTCCTTTCCATTATTACTATTAGGGATGGGACGAATCCACAATTTTTTCGAATCCGAATCCGAATCTGAAAAGGTTCTCGAATATCTCGAACCTTTCAAATCCCCAATCTCCCGAATCTTGTACAAAATAATTGTGTGATATATGGAAGAAACATAGTAATCAGGTACCCACAGTTTAGCTAGCGTAGCCAGGCATAGGTAGTCAGGTACAGTACATTGTGCCCCTCAAAAAGACAAACAGAATGCGAGTATAGTACTTTTCTTACTGTAGCAAGATGTCTGTGGTGGTGTCTCTGTCCTACTTTGGAGGCAGCTTGTACTTGAGGCTCAGGCAACAGCATCAGCGAGTATCTGGCTTGTGTGGGGCTTGGACTGCAGGCATTCATAAAGGGAGAAGGGTAGGAAAGGCTCATTATATAAGTTCAACCACCAAACCTTTTCTCAAAGAACAAGCACATGATAATCAAAATGACAGTATAGGTAGCTTCTGGTAAAGGTGCCCCCAGTATAGGTAGCCAGGCATAGGTCCCCCCAGTATAGATAGCCAGGCATAGGTCCCCCCAGTATAGATAGCCAGGCATAGGTCCCCCCAGTATAGATAGCCAGGCATAGGTCCCCCCAGTATAGATAGCCAGGCATAGGTCGCCCCAGTATAGGAAGCCAGGCATAGGTCCCCCCAGTATAGATAGCTAGGCATAGGTCCCCCCAGTATAAGTAGCCAGGCATAGGTCCCCCCAGTATAGATAGCCAGGCATAGGTCCCCCCAGTATAGGTAGCCAGGCATAGGTCCCCCCAGTATACATAGCCAGGCATAGGTCCCCCAGTATAGATAGCCAGGAATAGGTCCCCCCAGTATAGATAGCCAGGCATAGATCCCCCCAGTATAGGTAGCCAGGCATAGGTCCCCCCAGTATAGGTAGCCAGGCATAGGTCCCCCAGTATAGATAGCCAGGCATAGGTCCCCCAGTATAAGTAGCCAGACATAGGTCCCCCCAGTATAAGTAGCCAGGCATAGGTCCCCCCAGTATAGATAGCCAGGCATAGGTCCCCCCAGTATAGGTAGCCAGGCATAGGTTCCCCCAGTATAGATAGCCAGGCATAGGTCCCCCCAGTATAGGTAGCCAGGCATAGGTCCCCCCAGTATAGATAGCCAGGCATAGGTCCCCCCAGTATAAGTAGCCAGGCATAGGTCCCCCCAGTATAAGTAGCCAGGCATAGGTCCCCCCAGTATAGGTAGCCAGGCATAGGTCCCCCCAGTATACATAGCCAGGCATAGGTCCCCCCAGTATACATAGCCAGGCATAGGTTCCCCCAGTATAGGTAGCCAGGCATAGGTCCCCCCAGTATAGATAGCCAGGCATAGGTCCCCCCAGTATAGGTAGCCAGGCATAGGTCCCCCCAGTATATATAGCCAGGCATAGGTCCCCCCAGTATAGGTAGCCAGGCATAGGTCCCCCCGGTATAGATAGCCAGGCATAGGTTCCCCCAGTATAGGTAGCCAGGCATAGGTCCCCCCAGTATAGATAGCCAGGCATAGGTCCCCCCAGTATAGGTAGCCAGGCATAGGTCCCCCCAGTATATATAGCCAGGCATAGGTCCCCCCAGTATAGGTAGCCAGGCATAGGTCCCCCCGGTATAGATAGCCAGGCATAGGTTCCCACAGTATAGGTAGCCAGGCATAGCTCCCCCCAGTATAGGTAGCCAGGCATAGGTCCCCCAGTATAGATAGCCAGGCATAGGTCCCCCCAGTGTAGGTAGCCAGGCATAGGTCCCCTTAGTATACATAGCCAGGCATAGGTCCCCCCAGTATAAGTAGCCAGGCATAGGTCCCCCCAGTATAGATAGCCAGGCATAGGTCCCCCCAGTATAGATAGCCAGGCATAGGTCCCCCCAGTATAGGTAGCCAGGTATAGGTCCCCCCAGTATAGATAGCCAGGCATAGGTCCCCCCAGTATAAGTAGCCAGGCATAGGTCCCCCCAGTATAGATAGCCAGGCATAGGTCCCCCCAGTATAGGTAGCCAGGCATAGGTCCCCCCAGTATACATAGCCAGGCATAGGTCCCCCCAGTATAGATAGCCAGGAATAGGTCCCCCCAGTATAGATAGCCAGGCATAGGTCCCCCCAGTATAGGTAGCCAGGCATAGGTCCCCCCAGTATAGGTAGCCAGGCATAGGTCCCGAAGTATAGATAGCCAGGCATAGGTCCCCCCTAGTATAAGTAGCCAGGCATAGGTCCCCCCAGAATAAGTAGCCAGGCATAGGTCCCCCCAGTATAGATAGCCAGGCATAGGTCCCCCCAGTATAGGTAGCCAGGCATAGGTTCCCCCAGTATAGATAGCCAGGCATAGGTCCCCCCAGTATAGGTAGCCAGGCATAGGTCCCCCCAGTATAGATAGCCAGGCATAGGTCCCCCCAGTATAAGTAGCCAGGCATAGGTCCCCCCAGTATAAGTAGCCAGGCATAGGTCCCCCCAGTATAGGTAGCCAGGCATAGGTCCCCCCAGTATACATAGCCAGGCATAGGTCCCCCCAGTATACATAGCCAGGCATAGGTCCCCCCAGTATAGATAGCCAGGAATAGGTCCCCCCAGTATAGATAGCCAGGCATAGGTCCCCCCAGTATAGGTAGCCAGGCATAGGTCCCCCCAGTATAGGTAGCCAGGCATAGGTCCCGAAGTATAGATAGCCAGGCATAGGTCCCCCCTAGTATAAGTAAGTAGCCAGGCATAGGTCCCCCCAGAATAAGTAGCCAGGCATAGGTCCCCCCAGTATAGATAGCCAGGCATAGGTCCCCCCAGTATAGGTAGCCAGGCATAGGTTCCCCCAGTATAGATAGCCAGGCATAGGTCCCCCCAGTATAGGTAGCCAGGCATAGGTCCCCCCAGTATAGATAGCCAGGCATAGGTCCCCCCAGTATAAGTAGCCAGGCATAGGTCCCCCCAGTATAAGTAGCCAGGCATAGGTCCCCCCAGTATAGGTAGCCAGGCATAGGTCCCCCCAGTATACATAGCCAGGCATAGGTCCCCCCAGTATACATAGCCAGGCATAGGTTCCCCCAGTATAGGTAGCCAGGCATAGGTCCCCCCAGTATAGATAGCCAGGCATAGGTCCCCCCAGTATAGGTAGCCAGGCATAGGTCCCCCCAGTATATATAGCCAGGCATAGGTCCCCCCAGTATAGGTAGCCAGGCATAGGTCCCCCCGGTATAGATAGCCAGGCATAGGTTCCCCCAGTATAGGTAGCCAGGCATAGGTCCCCCCAGTATAGATAGCCAGGCATAGGTCCCCCCAGTATAGGTAGCCAGGCATAGGTCCCCCCAGTATATATAGCCAGGCATAGGTCCCCCCAGAATAGGTAGCCAGGCATAGGTCCCCCCGGTATAGATAGCCAGGCATAGGTTCCCACAGTATAGGTAGCCAGGCATAGCTCCCCCCAGTATAGGTAGCCAGGCATAGGTCCCCCAGTATAGATAGCCAGGCATAGGTCCCCCCAGTGTAGTTAGCCAGGCATAGGTCCCCTTAGTATACATAGCCAGGCATAGGTCCCCCCAGTATAAGTAGCCAGGCATAGGTCCCCCCAGTATAGATAGCCAGGCATAGGTCCCCCCAGTATAGATAGCCAGGCATAGGTCCCCCCAGTATAGGTAGCCAGGCATAGGTCCCCCCAGTATAGATAGCCAGGCATAGGTCCCCCCAGTATAAGTAGCCAGGCATAGGTCCCCCAGTATAGATAGCCAGGCATAGGTCCCCCCAGTGTAGTTAGCCAGGCATAGGTCCCCTTAGTATACATAGCCAGGCATAGGTCCCCCCAGTATAAGTAGCCAGGCATAGGTCCCCCCAGTATAGATAGCCAGGCATAGGTCCCCCCAGTATAGATAGCCAGGCATAGGTCCCCCCAGTATAGGTAGCCAGGCATAGGTCCCCCCAGTATACATAGCCAGGCATAGATCCCCCCAGTATAGGTAGCCAGGAATAGGTCCCCCCAGTATAGATAGCCAGGCATAGGTCCCCCCAGTATAGGTAGCCAGGCATAGGTCCCCCCAGTATAGGTAGCCAGGCATAGGTCCCGAAGTATAGATAGCCAGGCATAGGTCCCCCCAGTATAAGTAGCCAGGCATAGGTCCCCCCAGTATAAGTAGCCAGGCATAGGTCCCCCCAGTATAAGTAGCCAGGCATAGGTCCCCCCAGTATAGGTAGCCAGGCATAGGTTCCCACAGTATAGATAGCCAGACATAGGTCCCCCCAGTATAGGTAGCCAGGCATAGGTCCCCCCAGTATAGATAGCCAGGCATAGGTCCCCCCAGTATAAGTAGCCAGGCATAGGTCCCCCCAGTATAAGTAGCCAGGCATAGATCCCCCCAGTATAAGTAGCCAGGCATAGGTCCCCCCAGTATAGATAGCCAGGCATAGGTCCCCCCAGTATAGATAGCCAGGCATAGGTCCCCCCAGTATAGATAGCCAGGCATAGGTCCCCCCAGTATAGGTAGCCAGGCATAGGTCCCCCCAGTATAGATAGCCAGGCATAGGTCCCCCCAGTATAGGTAGCCAGGCATAGGTCCCCCCAGTATAGATAGCCAGGCATAGGTCCCCCCAGTATAGGTAGCCAGGCATAGGTCCCCCCAGTATATATAGCCAGGCAAAGGTCCCCCCAGTATAGGTAGCCAGGCATAGGTCCCCCCGGTATAGATAGCCAGGCATAGGTTCCCACAGTATAGGTAGCCAGGCATAGGTCCCCCCAGTATAGGTAGCCAGGCATAGGTCCCCCAGTATAGATAGCCAGGCATAGGTCCCCCCAGTATAGGTAGCCAGGCATAGGTCCCCCTAGTATAGATAGCCAGGCATAGGTCCCCCCAGTATAGGTAGCCAGGCATAGGTCCCCCCAGTATAGGTAGCCAGGCATAGGTCCCCCCAGTATACATAGCCAGGCATAGGTCCCCCAGTATAGATAGCCAGGCATAGGTCCCCCCAGTATAGATAGCCAGGAATAGGTCCCCCCAGTATAGATAGCCAGGCATAGGTCCCCCCAGTATAGGTAGCCAGGCATAGGTCCCGAAGTATAGATAGCCAGGCATAGGTACCCCCAGTATAAGTAGCCAGGCATAGGTCCCCCCAGTATAAGTAGCCAGGCATAGGTCCCCCCAGTATAGATAGCCAGGCATAGGTCCCCCCAGTATAGGTAGCCAGGCATAGGTTCCCCCAGTATAGATAGCCAGGCATAGGTCCCCCCAGTATAGGTAGCCAGGCATAGGTCCCCCCAGTATAGATAGCCAGGCATAGGTCCCCCCAGTATAAGTAGCCAGGCATAGGTCCCCCCAGTATAAGTAGCCAGGCATAGGTCCCCCCAGTATAAGTAGCCAGGCATAGGTCCCCCCAGTATACATAGCCAGGCATAGGTCCCCCCAGTATACATAGCCAGGTATAGGTCCCCCCAGTATAGGTAGCCAGGCATAGGTCCCCCCAGTATAAATAGCCAGGCATAGGTCCCCCCAGTATAGGTAGCCAGGCATAGGTCCCCCCAGTATATATAGCCAGGCATAGGTCCCCCCAGTATAGGTAGCCAGGCATAGGTCCCCCCGGTATAGATAGCCAGGCATAGGTTCCCCCAGTATAGGTAGCCAGGCATAGGTCCCCCCAGTATAGATAGCCAGGCATAGGTCCCCCCAGTATAGGTAGCCAGGCATAGGTCCCCCCAGTATAGATAGCCAGGCATAGGTCCCCCCAGTATAGGTAGCCAGGCATAGGTCCCCCCAGTATAGGTAGCCAGGCATAGGTCCCCCAGTATAGATAGCCAGGCATAGGTCCCCCCAGTATAAGTAGCCAGGCATAGGTCCCCCCAGTATAAGTAGCCAGGCATAGGTCCCCCCAGTATAGATAGCCAGGCATAGGTCCCCCCAGTATAGGTAGCCAGGCATAGGTCCCCCCGGTATAGATAGCCAGGCATAGGTTCCCTGAGTATAGGTAGCCAGGCATAGGTCCCCCCAGTATAGGTAGCCAGGCATAGGTCCCCCAGTATAGATAGCCAGGCATAGGTCCCCCCAGTGTAGGTAGCCAGGCATAGGTCCCCCCAGTATACATAGCCAGGCATAGGTCCCCCCAGTATAAGTAGCCAGGCATAGGTCCCCCCAGTATAGATAGCCAGGCATAGGTCCCCCCAGTATAGATAGCCAGGCATAGGTCCCCCCAGTATAGATAGCCAGGCATAGGTCCCCCCAGTATAGGTAGCCAGGCATAGGTCCCCCCAGTATAGATAGCCAGGCATAGGTCCCCCCAGTATAAGTAGCCAGGCATAGGTACCCCCAGTATAGATAGCCAGGCATAGGTCCCCCCAGTATAGGTAGCCAGGCATAGGTACCCCCAGTATAGATAGCCAGGCATAGGTCCCCCCAGTATAGGTAGCCAGGCATAGGTCCCCCCAGTATAGATAGCCAGGCATATGTCCCCCCAGTATAGGTAGCCAGGCATAGGTCCCCCCAGTATAGATAGCCAGGCATAGGTCCCCCCAGTATAAGTAGCCAGGCATAGGTCCCCCCAGTATAAGTAGCCAGGCATAGGTCCCCCCAGTATAGATAGCCAGGCATAGGTCCCCCCAGTATAGGTAGCAAGGCATAGGTTCCCCCAGTATAGATAGCCAGGCATAGGTCCCCCCAGTATAGGTAGCCAGGCATAGGTCCCCCCAGTATAGATAACCAGGCATAGGTCCCCCCAGTATAAGTAGCCAGGCATAGGTCCCCCCAGTATAAGTAGCCAGGCATAGGTCCCCCCAGTATTAGTAGCCAGGCATAGGTCCCCCCAGTATAAGTAGCCAGGCATAGGTCCCCCCGGTATTAGTAGCCAGGCATAGGTCCCCCCAGTATAGGTAGCCAGGCATAGGTCCCCCCAGTATAAATAGCCAGGCATAGGTCCCCCCAGTATAGGTAGCCAGGCATAGGTCCCCCCAGTATATATAGCCAGGCATAGGTCCCCCCAGTATAGGTAGCCAGGCATAGGTCCCCCGGTATAGATAGCCAGGCATAGGTTCCCCCAGTATAGGTAGCCAGGCATAGGTCCCCCCAGTATAGATAGCCAGGCATAGGTCCCCCCAGTATAGGTAGCCAGGCATAGGTCCCCCAGTATAGATAGCAAGGCATAGGTACCCACAGTGTAGGTAGCCAGGCATAGGTCCCCCCAGTATACATAGCCAGGCATAGGTCCCCCCAGTATAAGTAGCCAGGCATAGGTCCCCCCAGTATAGATAGCCAGGCATAGGTCCCCCCAGTATACAGTAGATAGCCAGGCATAGGTGCCCCCAGTATAGGTTGCCAGGCATAGGTACCCCCAGTATAGATAGCCAGGCATAGGTCCCCCCAGTATAGGTAGCCAGGCATAGGTCCCCCCAGTATAGATAGCCAGGCATAGGTCCCCCCAGTATAGGTAGCCAGGCATAGGTCCCCCCAGTATAGATAGCCAGGCATAGGTCCCCCCAGTATAAGTAGCCAGGCATAGGTCCCCCCAGTATAGATAGCCAGGCATAGGTCCCCCCAGTATAGGTAGCCAGGCATAGGTCCCCCAGTATACATAGCCAGGCATAGGTCCCCCAGTATAGATAGCCAGGCATAGGTCCCCCCAGTATAGATAGCCAGGAATAGGTCCCCCTAGTATAGATAGCCAGGCATAGGTCCCCCCAGTATAGGTAGCCAGGCATAGGTCCCCCCAGTATAGGTAGCCAGGCATAGGTCCCCCAGTATAGATAGCCAGGCATAGGTCCCCCCAGTATAAGTAGCCAGGCATAGGTCCCCCCAGTATAAGTAGCCAGGCATAGGTCCCCCCAGTATAGGTAGCCAGGCATAGGTCCCCCAGTATAGATAGCCAGGCATAGGTCCCCCCAGTATAAGTAGCCAGGCATAGGTCCCCCCAGTATAAGTAGCCAGGCATAGGTCCCCCCAGTATAGATAACCAGGCATAGGTCCCCCCAGTATAGGTAGCCAGGCATAGGTTCCCCCAGTATAGATGGCCAGGCATAGGTCCCCCCAGTATAGGTAGCCAGGCATAGGTCCCCCCAGTATAGATAACCAGGCATAGGTCCCCCCAGTATAAGTAGCCAGGCATAGGTCCCCCCAGTATAAGTAGCCAGGCATAGGTCCCCCCAGTATAAGTAGCCAGGCATAGGTCCCCCCAGTATAAGTAGCCAGGCATAGGTCCCCCCAGTATAGATAGCCAGGCATAGGTCCCCCCAGTATAGGTAGCCAGGCATAGGTCCCCCCAGTTTAAATAGCCAGGCATAGGTCCCCCCAGTATAGGTAGCCAGGCATAGGTCCCCCCAGTATATATAGCCAGGCATAGGTCCCCCCAGTATAGGTAGCCAGGCATAGGTCCCCCCGGTATAGATAGCCAGGCATAGGTTCCCCCAGTATAGGTAGCCAGGCATAGGTCCCCCCAGTATAGATAGCCAGGCATAGGTCCCCCCAGTATAAGTAGCCAGGCATAGGTCCCCCCAGTATAGATAGCCAGGCATAGGTCCCCCCCGGTATAGATAGCCAGGCATAGGTTCCCCCAGTATAGGTAGCCAGGCATAGGTCCCCCCAGTATAGGTAGCCAGGCATAGGTCCCCCCAGTATAGGTAGCCAGGCATAGGTCCCCCAGTATAGAAAGCCAGGCATAGGTCCCCCCAGTATAAGTAGCCAGGCATAGGTCCCCCCAGTATAAGTAGCCAGGCATAGGTCCCCCCAGTATAGGTAGCCAGGCATAGGTCCCCCAGTATAGATAGCCAGGCATAGGTCCCCCCAGTATAAGTAGCCAGGCATAGGTCCCCCCAGTATAAGTAGCCAGGCATAGGTCCCCCCAGTATAGATAACCAGGCATAGGTCCCCCCAGTATAGGTAGCCAGGCATAGGTTCCCCCAGTATAGATGGCCAGGCATAGGTCCCCCCAGTATAGGTAGCCAGGCATAGGTCCCCCCAGTATAGATAACCAGGCATAGGTCCCCCCAGTATAAGTAGCCAGGCATAGGTCCCCCCAGTATAAGTAGCCAGGCATAGGTCCCCCCAGTATAAGTAGCCAGGCATAGGTCCCCCCAGTATAAGTAGCCAGGCATAGGTCCCCCCAGTATAGATAGCCAGGCATAGGTCCCCCCAGTATAGGTAGCCAGGCATAGGTCCCCCCAGTTTAAATAGCCAGGCATAGGTCCCCCCAGTATAGGTAGCCAGGCATAGGTCCCCCCAGTATATATAGCCAGGCATAGGTCCCCCCAGTATAGGTAGCCAGGCATAGGTCCCCCCGGTATAGATAGCCAGGCATAGGTTCCCCCAGTATAGGTAGCCAGGCATAGGTCCCCCCAGTATAGATAGCCAGGCATAGGTCCCCCCAGTATAAGTAGCCAGGCATAGGTCCCCCCAGTATAGATAGCCAGGCATAGGTCCCCCCCGGTATAGATAGCCAGGCATAGGTTCCCCCAGTATAGGTAGCCAGGCATAGGTCCCCCCAGTATAGATAGCCAGGCATAGGCCCCCCCAGTATAGGTAGCCAGGCATAGGTCCCCCCGGTATAGATAGCCAGGCATAGGTTCCCCCAGTATAGGTAGCCAGGCATAGGTCCCCCCAGTATAGATAGCCAGGCATAGGTCCCCCCAGTATAGGTAGCCAGGCATAGGTCCCCCCGGTATAGATAGCCAGGCATAGGTTCCCCCAGTATAGGTAGCCAGGCATAGGTCCCCCCAGTATAGATAGCCAGGCATAGGCCCCCCCAGTATAGGTAGCCAGGCATAGGTCCCCCCGGTATAGATAGCCAGGCATAGGTTCCCCCAGTATAGGTAGCCAGGCATAGGTCCCCCCAGTATAGATAGCCAGGCATAGGTCCCCCCAGTATAGGTAGCCAGGCATAGGTCCCCCCGGTATAGATAGCCAGGCATAGGTTCCCCCAGTATAGATAGCCAGGCATAGGTCCCCCCAGTATAGATAGCCAGGCATAGGCCCCCCCAGTATAGGTAGCCAGGCATAGGTCCCCCCAGTATATATAGCCAGGCATAGGTCTCCCAGTATAGGTAGCCAGGCATAGGTCCCCCCGGTATAGATAGCCAGGCATAGGTTCCCCCAGTATAGGTAGCCAGGCATAGGTCCCCCCAGTATAGGAAGCCAGGCATAGGTCCCCCAGTATAAATAGCCAGGCATAGGTCCCCCCAGTGTAGGTAGCCAGGCATAGGTCTCCCAGTATAGGTAGCCAGGCATAGGTCCCCCCGGTATAGATAGCCAGGCATAGGTTCCCCCAGTATAGGTAGCCAGGAATAGGTCCCCCCAGTATAGGAAGCCAGGCATAGGTCGCCCAGTATAGATAGCCAGGCATAGGTCCCCCCAGTGTAGGTAGCCAGGCATAGGTCCCCTTAGTATACATAGCCAGGCATAGGTCCCCCCAGTATAAGTAGCCAGGCATAGGTCCCCCCAGTATAGATAGCCAGGCATAGGTCCCCCCAGTGTAGGTAGCCAGGCATAGGTCTCCCAGTATAGGTAGCCAGGCATAGGTCCCCCCGGTATAGATAGCCAGGCATAGGTTCCCCCAGTATAGGGAGCCAGGCATAGGTCCCCCCAGTATAGGAAGCCAGGCATAGGTCCCCCAGTATAGATAGCCAGGCATAGGTCCCCCCAGTGTAGGTAGCCAGGCATAGGTCTCCCAGTATAGGTAGCCAGGCATAGGTCCCCCCGGTATAGATAGCCAGGCATAGGTTCCCCCAGTATAGGTAGCCAGGAATAGGTCCCCCCAGTATAGGAAGCCAGGCATAGGTCCCCCAGTATAGATAGCCAGGCATAGGTCCCCCCAGTGTAGGTAGCCAGGCATAGGTCCCCTTAGTATACATAGCCAGGCATAGGTCCCCCCAGTATAAGTAGCCAGGCATAGGTCCCCCCAGTATAGATAGCCAGGCATAGGTCCCCCCAGTATAGATAGCCAGGCATAGGTCCCCCCAGTATAGGTAGCCAGGCATAGGTCCCCCCGGTATAGATAGCCAGGCATAGGTTCCCCCAGTATAGGTAGCCAGGCATAGGTCCCCCAGTATAGGTAGCCAGGCATAGGTCCCCCAGTATAGATAGCCAGGCATAGGTCCCCCCAGTGTAGGTAGCCAGGCATAGGTCCCCTTAGTATACATAGCCAGTCATAGGTCCCCCCAGTATAAGTAGCCAGGCATAGGTCCCCCCAGTATAGATAGCCAGGCATAGGTCCCCCCAGTATAGGTAGCCAGGCATAGGTCCCCCAAGTATAGATAGCCAGGCATAGGTCCCCCCAGTATAGGTAGCCAGGCATAGGTCCCCCCAGTATAGATAGCCAGGCATAGGTCCCCCCAGTCTAAGTAGCCAGGCATAGGTCCCCTCCCCCACCAAAGATAAGTCCAAAGTAGGCCGCCCGCCCGACCTCACGTAGGCCCGCACCCGACCCCCCACCAGCAATGCCTTCTAGTACCCCCCACGGGTGCCCCCAGACATACTGTACCTGTCGCTTCTTCTTTAGTCCGTCCATCCACGCCTTCCGCTCTAGCGACGTCCACGCCGGGTCCTCTTCTCCGCAAAAAGCGACGTCTAGAGGCGGGGCAGCATCAAAGTCATCACGCAAGAGCGGGAGCGACGCGCGGATGGAACGCGAGGTCGGAGGTGGTTGCGATGACGTCACAAGCAGCGCAGGTAATGTATACAAACTACCGATGCGTGCGACGAAATGTTGCGGCGGGTTGCGCGGATTCGTCGGATTCGAATGCACGCAAATGGCCTGGGGATTTGAATCCACGAATCTCGAATCTTTCTTAAGATTCGATGGATTCGTGGATTCGCCGGATTCGAAGTCCCATCTCTAATTACTATCTTCCAGATATTCCATAACTGTGCCAAGCTCTGTTAAGGTCACATAATTATTTCTACTTTTAAATAGGGGTTCCTGAGATGAGTTTCCATCAAATACGGTTTATTTACTTTATATAGGAAACAAAAATGGAAAACTATGAGGAATTATTTACACAGTTTCATATGCATCTTTGCCTAAGCAAGAGTGCACACTTGATGTTATCTCTTCTTAGAATTTATTGTTGTAGTGAAAATAAAATGTTGGTATTCTGGAGATATGTTGTCAATATAGGTGTTAAAAACTATGGGATTTGTTGGTCTATACCAGTGATGGCTAACCTTGGCACTCCAGCTGTGACAAAACTACAAATCCCATCATGCCTCTGCCTCCCTGAAGTATGCTTAGAGCTGTCAGAGTATTGCAATGCCTCATGGGACTTGTAGTTCCCCCACAACTGGAGTGCCAAGGTTAGCCATCACTGGTCTATACAGACCATTTTAATGTTATCTAATAGTCCATATGTCAAAATAGAAATGAGTGAGTTACTTTCTCAAAAAGTCTTATCTGAAAAAGTCAAGCGTTAAGTGTATCCCCTCTCACCATTGCTTTTCTGTGTTGCATTCAATCCTCTAGCTGAATATGAGGACATAAGAGGGTCTCCAAGACCTAAAAGCAGATTACATTTTCTTCACTGTTTACAGATGTTATATTGGTTTGAACTACACGGACAACTTTTTTTTTAGATATGCCTCTTTGATCTCCGTCTAACTTTGCTGAAGGAAGACCTTCAGAGCTAGCTAGTTTATGGAGGACCAAATGGATATGTAAATTGAAAGATTTACAAGATAATTCAAATAAACTATTTTCATTTTCCCAGATTAAGTCGACATGCAACATTCTAGATTCAAGTATATTATTATTCTTTCAACGAAACACTGCTTGCATAAATCTGTGGGTCAAAACAGGGCAATCTCTGCACATATTCAATTTAATGAAGTACTAGGGGCTCAGCAACCAGGAAATCAATTTCTGAAGTGTACATTTTTTGAAGGAGTTCAAATCCCAAAACTTTATTGTAATTATATGAAATTTTGGGTGGAAATTGAATCTATCCTGGGAAACCATTCAGGAGGTATTTTATCAAAGTTGGACTGTAGTGAATCACCCATAATGCAGATGGCATTTAACATTAAAAACTCTACAGGGAAGGAGAACTATATACAAACATGTCCAAAATGTAAACTAAAATTACCTAATTTATAAAATTTGCTTTGCCAATGTTAAAATATTATAAATAAAGGAAATAATTGTTTAACTTCACGCCTGCTATAACTAAGAAAGTAACCCCCCCCCCCCCCCCACCCCAGTTAGTTCAATTTCAAGTAATTAAATTTTAAGAGTCATAGGTCAATGAGCTTAAACTCAAAAGAATTGTAAAAATAACTATTCTAGTAGGAAAAAAGAAGTATATTTAAAATCTATACATATACAATAGCCCCTCAGATGTGAAGATGGTAAAGGAATATTTACATAAACTATTATTTATAGACAAGACAGAGGGACAGGGAGAAATCTATATTTTGTGTTTGGAGATAAATCAGATTAAACAAACAAACAAACAAACAAACAAACAAACACACAGCTTAACCATTTATGCATTCTTTCTGTTTCCTTGCTATGAAATTGAAAAGAAATCTCCAGGCATTAGATGGGTAGGGAGCCAAGCCTTTATAACTTACCCTTGATAATAGTTTTTCTGTCAAATTTGTAATACCATATGTTATGCCACTTTCATCCAAACAATGGGCTAACTTTGATAGAGACATTGAATTAAGTATTTTCTATATTTTATTTTTAAATAAACTATGGCTCCACTAGAGTGGATAAGGTGCAGACAATCTGAGGTTGTGGGCTGCAATTCAGTTAAATAAGTTGAGAATTATGATAGCTTTCTGTTACAGTTGGAATCTGTTGTCAAGCGTGTTGCATTGTAAAGCAAATCTCTCCTGGCGCAATTCTAAAACAGCATTGTGATCTTGGATGGATGTAGACATGTCTTTTCACCATAATAGGTAAAGTCTTATCCAGTTGTAGTGATTCAAACTACATGGTCATAAGTGACATCAGCCAGTCTCCCTTTTAGGAATGATGTCCCAGTAGTCAATTCCTTTCAGGCAAGCAGAGTTCTCCCATTCTCATCTGGTAAATAGTGCAGAATACCACGTGTACATAAAAAGTAACCCATTAAAAGCAAAGTGTCTCAAATTTAAACGCACACTTGAATTCACTTCATAAAAAGTCAGTCCAAGTAACAAAACTTAACATAACAGGCCCATATAGCCAATGGACCTGAAACAACACCAGCACATCAATAATACAAAATGTTCAGTCACTTCGGCTGCCTCCACATTAAAGCGTAACTGTAGGGCATAAAATCAAAAATCAATTATTTATTTTTATCTGGTAAACAAGTAATAAGGATGCTAATCAGGCAATCCAAAAGTTAAAATCACTATTACTGTACTTTTCTTGTTGATAAATTATCATTCCCCAGTTTACCTGACTCTTATTTGGTACACAGAAAATTTGGTACACAAAAGAGAAGTTGCAGGTCATGCTGGGTTGTCTTGTTTTGCTTCTCTACTTCCCCTCAGCCTTAACTAATGCAGCCTGATTGGCTGAAGCCTCTTTCCCTCCTGTTTTCCCCTCCCACACCTCTGTTCCTCTCTGATTGGCCAAAATTTCTCAGGCTGAAACAATGCACTTTCTATAGTGAAGGGGGGGCAAATTAGGCAGAGGAGACTAAGGGCAGATATTACATCACAACTGGCTTCAAAATATCCACAGTAAATATGGAAACTGTCTAGAATAGGATTCTCTACTTTTCCTTTATAAAATTAACAGGAATCATAACGTGGACAGTGCAATACATATGTTATGTAAGTAGAGCAAGTATTTATCTACTTATATATTTGTTTTTTTTTTTCCTGAGATTGTATGGCTGAAAGCTCCTCTTTAACATTAACATAAAGTTTGCTTCAGGCAACAGGAAGCCTAGAACCAGCCTTGAGAGAGGGATATGGAGGCTGCCATATGTATTTCCTTTCAGATAATGCAAATTGCCTGTATGGTCTTCTTTCTCTAATACTTTTAGTTAGAGACCCTGAACAAGTACACAGATTAGATGTTTGACTGAAGACTTTTGATGCATGAAAGGTCAGCAGGATGCCAGGCAACTGGTATTGCTGAAAAGGAAATCAATATGGGAACCTCCATATCCCTCTCACTTCAGATGGCCTTTAAGTTATTATAAAGCGATTATTCTCCAAGTCTGGTGTTCCCAGCTTTATTCCATCAATGTATATATTGCTATATGTATACAGCATATTGTCACAGCTAAGGTACACCACTTTACATTTCTTGACATTAAATTTGAGAGCATTGCAGTACACTTTGTTCTACACTTTTGCACATTTCTTCCGAACATAACTATTTGGCTCAGAGATGAAACTGACTATGGATGGGAATTTGTTATGGTGAAAATATTGTGCATTACTAACAATTTCTAACAGAAAGAAAAGTAGTCCAAAGTAGTCCATATACATTGTGGCTAGTATTGGGCTTGTTATTGGAGCTGGAAGATTGCCTATCAACAGGTGATTAGGATTAACTTTCTGGCTTCAGTTGTGTGATTCCCTGTCTACTACTGTTGAGGTTTTTTTTTTTTCTTATAAAATGCTTTATTTAGGCATGTCTCACATACAAGATTATGCAAATAAATAGTATGACAAACTATATTATGCGGTTTACAACTTTGATAGTGCATAATCTGTTCCAGTAAAGAGAACGAGAACTTTAAACATGCCTGGGTTAACACATTGTTAGAACATGAGGTTACAAATTTTTACAAAGGAAGAACGTTAAACCTCAAAGGTCATATAGGAATGAATCAGTAAAGAAGAGAAGTGAGGGAAGAGAGGGTAGGAGAAAGGTTTGAACTTGGAGAGATTGTCTGTAGACCTGGTGTTAGTACTTATAGGAAAGGATTAGTAACAGATATCGACACAAGAGGGCCTTGTGTTGAGTTTGAGCAATTCAGTTTAGCATGTTAAAGTTGATATACAAAATACAAACAAGTAAAAGTGGTCGACATCTATATTTTTTTATGCTTACATGAGCTGTGACAGGAGACAACAAGTGGGGCATGATTTACAGCTACGTGGGTATATTGGTCTTGGAGAAATAAATAGAGGGGGAAGAAAGGTAGTAAGGTTATATGTTTCAGCCAGGGAACATCATTTCTCAGTATTGATCCTTGCTTTGGAAGTCAATCCATAAGGCCCAGATAATATAGTGTTTCTCAGGGGACCCTCTCTGCATAAATGTGATCTGCTCATAGTTCATAATAAAGTTAACCGATTGAAACCACTCCTTTATAGAAGGTGTATGTATAGATTTCCAATACCTGGGGATAAGTCCCTGAGCTGCGTTTAAAAGAAAAGGAATAAGGGATTTCTTATATCCTCTGTTACTGCCATTGGTCTTATGAAACAACACAATCCAGGGGTCTTTAGGGAGATTGATATCTGTAATGTTTTTTATTAGATCTAGTATTGTGTTCCAATAACTGGATAGGTTTGGACAGCACCACCAAATATGTAAATATGTCCCAGGATTCCCACATTCCCTCCAGCAACTATCAGGGTCGAAGGTTGATAAGACACTCGGGGTGTAGTACCATCTTGCTAATAACTTATAATTTGATTCTTGTATTCTAGAACTAATGGAGGACACATGAGCCAACTCCAACACCAAATCCTTCTCATCATTAGTCAGGGAAGTTCCAATCTCTAGTTCCCATTTGTTGAGAAAGGTA
Source organism: Hyperolius riggenbachi (assembly GCF_040937935.1). Lineage (NCBI taxonomy): Eukaryota > Metazoa > Chordata > Amphibia > Anura > Hyperoliidae > Hyperolius > Hyperolius riggenbachi. The sequence continues at coordinate 332,076,814 of NC_090647.1, forward strand.
GGGTAGTCTTTATATACTTGATGCAATAGAATGTCATAAAACAGGGAAATACCGTGTGTGAGTCTAGATCCAGAGGTTAGGATTTTTGTGAGAGAGAGTTGGGGGGGGGGGGGGGGGACATTACAGTGTTACCTGTGAGTAGGGTGGAGAGAAAGTGTTGAAGCTGGCTCTTATGCCATGTGTCAAACGGATGGGTACCAGTTCTAGCTCTGAAACATTCAATAGGTTGTAGTTTCATCTCCTGGTTAATCACATCATATAGTCTGAGCGTTCCTTCAGCAGACCCTGACCATTTTTGGAATATTGAGTTATCGTATCCTGGGGGGAGATAGGTTGAGCCTGACGCTGCCCACCCTCTGCTCCGGTGGGCAGCGTGAATGGAGTTGCTCTGCTCCCCTGAATGGCTGCGCGCCTCTCCTCCCCTGATTGGCTGCGCGCCTCTGCTCCCCTGATTGGCTGCGTGCCTCTGCTCCCCTGATTGGCTGCGTGCCTCTGCTCCCCTGATTGGCTGCGTGCCTCTGCTCCCCTGATTGGCTGCGCGCCTCTGCTCCCCTGAATGGCTGCGCGCCTCTCCTCCCTTGATTGGCCAGGCTCTCTCCTCCTTCGCGATCAGTGGCCAGCAGCAGACACTGCGTTCTACAGCTGCTGGCTGCTAAATTCAATGGGACGCGGCCAAGAGGCCGCGATCTACCGATCAGGCGGTCGCGATCTACCGGTAGATCGCGATCGACCTATTGGGCACCCCTGCCCTATTGTGATACTTGTGATGTCTGGGTTGGCTCTGACTTTCTGCAGAAAAGGTTCGAGGACTAGAGAAAAATAAGAGGGGATAGAGGGCAGCCTTGTCTGGTTCCATTTTTGATGTTGAATTGTTCAGATAGCACTCCATTGACTCTGACTCTTGCTGAGAGCTGAGAGTATAATGCCAGAATCAAGGATCGAATTTTAGTACCAAACCCAAATTTAGTTAAAGTGGCTTCCATAAAGTCCCAGTCCACTCTGTCGAACACCTTTTCAGCATCAGTAGAAAGCAAAAAAGCAGGAATGCGTAGGCGTCTGACAGAGTGGTTGAGAGCCAGAGCTCTTGTGGAATTATCCCTGGCTTCCCTCCCTGGGATGAATCCAACCTGTGTTTCAATATGGTTGGGAATGAGTCCCAGGTAACAAAAAAGGAACTCTTGTTAGTATAACGATCCACACTTGAGCACACCACTATGCTCATATAGTACCAGGTTTCTTTATAGGAGGATCAATTTAAATCAAGTGAAGCCACAAAATAGCGATCTGTTTCCAAAAATTTTGTTTCACACTTTATTATATTCACAAAAAAAATATTTTTCTTCTTTAAAAAGGTAGAATTTTTTTTTGTAAAGCAGCAGAAGAATTTGTATTAGTATTCCAGAGAAGAAAAAACTATGCAAATCAATGTATGTATATATGTGAAACAGTCTAACACTAACCTTGACCAGATAATATGTACAGTCATAAAAGACCAAAAATGAATTTGATTAGTAAAGAGGTATCTGTTCCAACCAGACACAACCCGGCACCTGTTGGTAATAATGACAAAATGAACTGTAAAAAATAATAATAAATTATATTTTTTACAGTTCATTTATTTATTAAATTTTTCTTTGCTTGGTTGTGTGGAACACCTATCTTTACACAATGGCTTTCTCCTCTTTTTTGCATTGGCCACATGACATCTTGCTGATGGATGGCTATTATGCCCCTGTGTTTCACTACAGTCATGTGGCTCATGATTGGTGATGAGCCATTTGATTTGCATAGTTTTTTCTTCTCTGGAATACTAATAGGTAACTTTTTCTCCACGTTGGCTCTTTCTTGTTTTCTTTTATCTTTTCTGCTCTCTTGTTTTCCACCTTCATTCATATATTCTTTTCTGGTGTGCTGTTACTAAATCACATTGAAAGTGATTTTTTTTATTGATTTTAATGTATATGTATTTGTTTAATTTATAAATAATTCTCTATGCTTTGTAAAGGCCAGAAGAAGGGTCAATAACCCGAAACGGACTAGTGTCGTCGCCTGAACTAAAATTACCTTTTTTCATCAAACAAAGCACACAGTGTCTATGATCTGCTTTTTGTATTGCTGTTTATATGTCTGTACCACAAATTCTTCTGCTGCTTTACAAAGAATTTTTCTACCTTTTTAAAGAAGAAAAATAATTTTTTGTGAATATAATAAAGTGTGAAACAAAAATTTTGGAAACAGATCGCTATTTTGTGGCTTCACTTGATTTAAATTGATCCTCCTAGAAAGAAACATGAATCCAACCTGATCAGTGTTAATAAGCTTGGGTAGGAGAACTCCTAGTCGGAGTGCCAACACTTTTGCGTAGAGTTTCACATCTCCATTCAGTAGGGAGATGGGGCGGTAGCTTTGGCATTGGTTATCATCCTTCCCTTCTTTATGTATCACTGAGATATGTGCACATAATGTATCTATAGAGAAGGGGGATTCCTTGGAGATAGAGTTAAAGTATTTTTAAGGGGGTTAGTAGAATCTGGCTATAAGTTTTATAGTATAGAGAGGGTAGGCCATCTGGCCCAGAAGTTTTCCCCAGAGGAGTCTTTTTGTGGGCAGTAAATATTTCTACTCATTGATCTTCTCCTCTAACAATTTGTTCTCAGCCTGGGAAAGTTTAGGTAGATGAATGCTCTTCAGATATGATTCAATCTTACGCATTCTAGATGACTTAGTTGCTGGGCTTTTGTTAGCTCTGATATCGTATAAGGATTGATAATATTCTCTGAAAACTGCTACAATGTCATTAGACAGCGCAGCTATAGAGTCTTGTTTGGTTTTAATTTGAGGGATGTAATTAGTTTGTTTGCGTTTCCTAAGGGCCCGTGCAAGCATACGACCACATTTGTTCCCCCATTCATAGTACTTTTGTGATACTCTGAAGAGCATGGATCTAGCTTTGGAGTCTAGGTGGTCATTAAGTTTGGCTTTCAAAGATGTGAGAGTTTCTGATTCACTACATGAGTAAGTTTGCTTTGCCCGAGTTTCTCTAGCTGCAATTTGAGCTATTAGAGTGTCTGTGATAGCCATATATTCTTTTTTGAGTCTACTGCTATGTTGAGAAAAGTGTCCACGAATAAAGGCATTATGGGCCTCCCAGAGCGTTGAACGTTTGATTGAGGGTTGATCATTGAGCTCAAAGTACTCTTAATTTCTGTTTGATTATGTTGCACAAAATCGGGTCCGCAAGAAGGCTTTCATTCAATAGCCAGGAGTTGGATTTAGGGTGGAGTAGCATTAAATTAATATCTATTATCACTGGGGCATGATCTGAGATGGTAAAATCTTTAATATGAGCCGAAACAAGTCTCTGAAGATCCTTATGTGAGACAAACACAGTATCAATTCTGGTATAGGTGTTATGGGAGTGAGAGAAAAACGAGTAGTCTCTCTCTTTAGGGTTCATGATTCTCCAAGCATCTATAAGTTGAGCATTATGTAATTGAGTTTTAGCTTTTCTTAGTTCTTCAAGGGAGATAGAGAACTTGTTAGAGCTTGAGTCCATTTTAGCATCCCAGATCATGTTGAAGTCCCCAGCTACCAGTAATAAGCCTTCCTGGAACTGTTCCAGCTTGTTTAAAAGGGGGCCTAGGATTGAAGTTTGGTCTACATTTGAGAGGTATACTGAGACAAAAGTTACCTTAACGTGAACCTCCAGACTAAAAATCTACTCAGCAGCACTGAAAAGGCTTGGTGTTTCTTTAACAGTTTCACCGCATCAGAACTTTGTTTTTCTTACATAAGCCTTATTTTTAGCTTTACAAAAGCGAAGCTCCACCCCATCAAAGAAAACTGCCCAGGCTTTTTTTCCCTGATGCTGTGCAAAGCATGATGGGATTTCCTATGCCATTATTCACGTTGCCTAGCAACTGGGAGGGGTGATCAGGACACATGACAGTTGAAACTGTGTCTCATGCTCCCTGTCACCTCCTTTCAACCAGAAAGATGGCTGCCCTCATAAAATCAAACATTTGCCTGTTCTTTTAACACAGGGTGGGTAAGAGATTATATTACCGATCTATTTTAATTAACATAACTAATGTAACTTAATGACAGTATGTTTGTTTAGGCTGAAGTTCCTCTTTAAGGCCTTGTGTAGTGCCTTTTACTGCTAACCATCTACCTGCGTGATATGTGAGAGAGTCACTATGAACGAAGGGGATCCCAGAGCAAAACCAATTGCTACTCCTTTTGACTTAGAAGAGGTGGAGTTTGAATAGAACCTTTGAGGGTATTTTTTAGATTTAAAGCAACTCGAATCTGAAGATAGGAAATTAGTTTCTTGTAGACAGGCAACATCTAGTTGCAGCCTATTAAGCTCCTGTAAGATTTTAAAACGTTTAATTGGAGAGTTTGCCCCTTTAATATTATAGGATCCAATTTTAATGGTTTACAGAGTCATTTTCTTTTAATATGGGGGATATTTGACTCTTTATTTTGTCTCCTTCCTTCATAGTGGCCCTCTATTGTCGTCCTGTCACATAGTACACAAAGTTTGAGTAGTACATAACCATGGTAATGATTGTTCAAATGATCTTTAAAAGAAAAAGAGAAAAAGAAATAAGGAGAATAAAAATGAGAGATAAAAAGGGAGAGAGAGAAAAGGAAGGATAGTATTATCCAAATCTAACATTAAATGTGAATGCAGTAGGGTATCAGGTAAACACGCCTATTTTTTTTTTATAGTTTACAGCTGGATGCACCTTTTTCCTACATGCAGTGGTTTTATAGATCACAGAATTCAATTTTTCTCTATATCAAACTAAACGAGTTGATTAGGAAGGGCCAGTATTATAAACACATCATTAAAATGGTTAAGAAGAGAGTGCTTACCTCCAAAAGACGGTCACTGATCTTAGGTAAGTAGGTAAAGAAAGCTTTGCAGGCAGCTCTTCTTCAGGAATATTACTGAAAAACTGGAAGGTTGCTGAGCAAATGTTAAACTGATCATTCCATTGTGTAGTAATGTTTTTTTTTAATTCTGGTTCAACAAGACCCAATAAACAACATATGTTGATTGAGCTTTGATCTTCCTAAATGGAACTTTAATTGCAAAAAAGGTTGATGTTTACTTACCTGGACTTCCTCCAGCCCTCCACAGTCTATCTGGTCCTTAGCTGTCCTCCTGGGCTGCATCATTGTGTCACAGTCAACCCATGCGATTGTCCTAAATCATGCTCCTGAGGCTAGGAGTGTTCTGTGACTTTGCAGTTTATAAAAGTGATGTGCTTGCATAGGCACATAATGCTCCCGGCTATAGGAGCGCAATCAAGGAAGCATGTGGCCGGGCCATGAATGTTCAATAGTTCCCGACTTGCTTGATCAGATACTTTACCAGGGCTGACAGCAGCAGAATGGTGTTGATCGGGAGGACAGGGAGGGACCAGATGGGGGGGCTGGAAGAAGCTCAAGTTATGAAGAAATCAACACTTCTTTAAAGAGAACCCAAGGTAGTTTTTACCCAGGAAGTACTAGGTCACAGCTTAGCTTCCAATTGGGGAAAGCTTACAGAGGCAGGGAGGCAATGCAATGGAGGAGGCGGGGGAGACAATGCGGGTGAGGCGGAGAAGCAGAGATTGACAAATGCTAGGTAAATAGCAAGCTAGTGACAAGCAAATTGTCGCTAGCCTGGTGTTATTTTCAGGGGAGGGGACAGCAGAGCCTTGGTGGGGGGGACTGGAAGCGCACCAGAAGGACCCAGAGGCATGTCATTGTGCAGAGAACATGCCTCTATGTCCTATTATTTTTAGTAAAAACCACCTCGGGTTTTCTTTAAGCACTAATTTAGCCTTAATTTGTGATTACTTCTGAAACAAGGGTTTCAATAATTAATGACCAACCTACTCTTTGGACGACAAACTTTTTTTTTATTTTCGCAGAGGCAGAAACAATACACAGCCTTTTGTAGCCAAATGATTTCAATGTCCTCTTGGAGACAAAGTCATTTAGGAGATTAAAAAATTGATTAAATTACTATTTCTAACATTCAGTAAGCCTAAAGTCAACCTGGGTTCACTTTCTACTGTAAAAACTTCAAGTGTAGGAGGAGCTTAAAAACAATATTTTCTTTGCTAGACTATATAGGAACTTACTTATTAGTTTCACATATTCATTTAGTGCTGGCATCTTCCACAGCACTGTATAAATGCACATTGTCCCTCAGAGGAGCTCACAATCTGATTCCTACCAAAGTCAGTAATTGTCTTATGTTACTATTTTTGTCTAAGTTCAATTTTATTAGGGGGTGGTGGGGGCACAAATGAATGCACTTTATCATATGTTTTTGGTATGTTGAGGGAAACCATAGTACCTAGAGGAAACCCATGCTGGAGTACCCAGAGGAAACACAAGGAGAGCCTACAAATTCCTCCGCACATTTATATAGTTATTGCAAAGACTGGATGCAGGACCATGGTGGTAGCTGAATTTATATGAAACCACATTGTTATATAGTATTTGAATGCCTTTGAATTTACTATAAGTTTATTCATGCAATGCAAACTTTCTAAATCTAAGTACAGTAGGTGAACAGAGGGAAGAAAGTGATGCCCTCTAGAGTCTAGACCACTCTTAAATGTCCCTTGTAATAAGTACTCCCATAATCTCTTGTGGTTTAAATACTTCTTTTGCCTGATACTGCATACATGCATGTTACATTACTTCTTAAAGGTACAGCATATGTATCACATATCATATCAACACCATATGTATGTATTGGATGATTGAGAGGTTTGTTTGCGGGTGATAAGGTCTTAAGTGTTAATGCCCAATTTACCAAAACATAAACATTTTTCTGTCATATGGTACATACCATTTTGGCTGCAGTTACACTTGGACAACTGTTTGCTGGAGAAATTGACTAGCTGATAACTTTATCATTCAAGTACGATTGTACAGATGGCTTATGAAACAAATCTCCTGCTTGACTGCAGTTTACCAGTCCCAAATGACACAGACACAGACTCATTGTTTTAAACCCACAGCAAGCTATCACAAGTGATGTCTTCTTAGTTTTCTACTTTGCAATAACAAAACATTGCTATCATAAAATAACACATTTCTGCTATTTTTCCAACCATTATACCAAATACCTAGTGCTGTCATATTTGTAACTAAGCATATAAAACATTTGTCTGGCATTTGCAATAAACTTCAATAAAGGTAGAAAAAAATACTAAAGAACATAACCACGCTGGCATTCAAGTGGTTAAGTTATGTAGCTGACAACATCATGGCTATTACACCAGTTCCATACAACTCTCAAAGCATGTCTAGAAATAGGAAGAGATAGGAAATTATAGGCTTTGCAAAAAAGGGAAAGTAAAAGTGAAAGCTCTATAAAAGAAAGAGGAACTATTATAGAGCAAAATGCCAACTCATTTCAAAACAGCCAAATATGAGAGAAATACAGCTTTGCCAGTAATAGCAGTTTACAACAGAACATTGTATTGCAACATAACGGTGGTGCTATAATTTGCTCTAACAACTCCAATTATGCCTTTTATTGATTTGGCAACACATTTAATAGGAATAGCCACACCTCTTGTGTTACAAATCATTAAAGGTGTTGAACGGTGTAATTTTAAAATCGTCTGTCTTCTACAGATGTCAGTGTGACAGCATAATTTCCCCTGATTTTGCTATGTAAACAGTGTTACAGTCATTTCTCTCTTACAAGTCTTCAAATATTCTCAGGTTAGTTTGGGTACTAAAACATGCTTTGAATTTATTTTTTTTTCTTCTGTTTTTTACCCAGCTTCCTAATTGTTGCTTTTTAATGTATTGTATGTATTTTTTTGTGTGTGTTTTTTTTAACAACTTTGAAAGAGACATTTTACTTCCTATCTGTTTCATTGAGCTTAATCGCCACATAAATCTTCAATATGCACTTAACAGGACAATAATACCTTTTATTTATGTAGTTGTTTAAGCCTATACTAATAATGCCTATTCTACTTTTTAACCATAGTGAAATATGTTAATATTTCTCTTACCCTTCTCTTTTTATATATATACAGTAATGCCATTAACAGAATCAAAATAATTATACTACTACTAATAATAATTTGTATTATGCTCAGTGTTACACATGTGGCTAAATACAGGCAAGTGAAGATTTAAAGTAAGCACACCAGTCTTTTGGCAAAATAAAGGTATAAGACATATGCGTACAAGATGTTATTCTCATTTTAATTGATCCTAAAGCAAGAGGAACATGGAGACTGCCATGTGTATTTCCTGTTAAGCTATACCATTTTCCTGGCATCAGTAGAGTCTGAATCACACACCTGAAACAAGCATGTAGTTAATCTATCAGAAACAGCTCATCTGCATGCTTGTTCAGGGTCTATGGCTAAAGGTATTACAGGCAGAGGATCAGCAGGACAGCCAGGCAACCGGTATTGTTTAAAATTAAATCAATATGTCAACCTCCACATCCCTTTCACTTCAGGTTTCCTTTAACAGAACAGGAAGTGTCCAGATGTTTGTCTATCATGTCATTTTGAAAAGTAGCAATCTTTTTCTTCACACTGAAGTAAATGCCCTGCCCCTTCCATCTTAGTGGCTCCATCAGTTGCTCAGAAAGATACAGTATATGACTTTCCTCAGACCTGAAGCAGGTCACAGAATGATCAGCGCGAGCAACCAGATCATTCTAATGCTGAGTACACACTATGAGATTTTATGGCTGATTTACTGTCAGATCGATTATTTCCAACATGTTCAATTTACTTTCCGGTCGATTTCTAAGCATCTTTCGATCGATTTCCATTAACTTTAATAGGAAATCGATCAGAAAATGCTCGGAGATCGATCGGAAAACAAATTGGACATGTTGGAAATAATTGATCTGACAGTAAATCGACCATAAAATCTCATAGTGTGTACCCAGCATAAAGCTGTGAAGCACTATTTAGGTCCCTGATACCCCTCTGAAACTGCATATCCTTTACCCATATTAAATAAACACTAACAAAAATACTTGGGATTATTAACTTCTAACTATGAGTGCAACAACTTTACTTTAGCTCAAACCAAACATACAAACTCATGACAAAATGGAACTGTTTAGTTCAAGATGGACAGTCGCTAGTTTTAGAATGAAGCATACTTTGAATAGAGATGGCCCGAACGGTTCGCCGGCGAACGGTTCCAGGCGAACTTTGGGTGGTTCGCGATCCATCAATAACTGTTTGTTATAGGAATTTTGGCCCTTTTTTATTTACAATGTTACTTTAGGTCATTCAAGTTTTGGGGCTTTTGTTTATGTTTATGTAAATAATTTTGATTGGGTTGAGGTCTCCACTTTAGTCCCATCTGTTCCAAAAACGTAATTGCAAAAGTCTTGTAGTTTGTTGAAATGCAGGTGTGAAAACCTAAACCATGCTGCCATGTTCTTTATAGAGAGAAGAGACTTTCTTGTTTAAACCTTACCAAAAAACATACTTGTTTGGTATTTTTGAAATTGCAATGTCATTATCTTTAACATTTAATATGATTACTAAGGTCTATAGAGTCTGAAAAGTAGCTCTTGGGTTGTTTGCAGTTTCCCTGAGGACTACATGATCTAGCCTTGGAATACATTTGCTGGAGGTTAGCAACTCGCTTTAGTGTTTCCCACTTGTGAAAAAATGTTCTTACTGTACCATGATTAATTTCAGTTTAGAAATGAACATATGATCATTCCAAAGAACAATTGTTTCACTCAGACTGTTTTTCTTCCTGGGCATTGTGTTAGCACACACCTGAATAGAGCGTACCAGCAAACTGGCAAAACTTTTGTTTTTATAGAGGTGGACACACTTACTGATGATCAGTTATTCAAGTGCATTTGATCATTCCTTATGGAATTTGCAAATATTTTCTTTTTTTCTAAATGCTTTTTCTGCAGTCTTGATAAATAATATCACACAGTGATCTTATTTATTTGTAATATAATGTACCTAATTTTAAAACCTGCTAGGGTCGAAATAATATAATATTATGGCCCATATGCAATTACATTTTTCACCTGTGTTATCTCCTAGGAGATACTTTTTATCTTCTCTTTAAACTAACTTTTCAGCATTTTACAATTGAAAAAGTAGCCAAATGTTGATGAAAAAGTACTATCAAGATTATTTGGAGTATTTTCTTGCCTGCTGGTGGTTTAAAATGGATTCTATGAGAAGGTGTGAAAATATCACCTAGGTGAAAAGTCAGGAGAAAAAGTGAATTGCATATGAGCTCATGTCTTGACATGAAAAACCTAAGAACAGAAATAGGGTGTACTTTCTTTTCTCAAGGCTGTACTGCCTTTTCACTTAAATGTAATGTTGTTTAAAGAGGAACTTTAACCAAGGATTGAACTTCACCCCAATCAGTAGCTGATACCCTCTTTTTCACGAGAAATCTTAACATTGCCTCAAATGGATCATTGGGGGGTCTGTATGGCTGACATTGTGGTGAAACCCCTCCCACAGTGGGATGTCATGACCATGGTCCTAACAGTTTGCTGTCTTTGAACCTTGTTGCATTGTGGGAAATAATGGCTTTTTCCAACTGCTAAGCAAGCAATATCTCCCTCTGTGCATAGAACTCTCAGTAACGAACATTCCATACAGGTCACCTCGCAGAACTAAAGATGTCACCACCAGTGATAACTTAGAATATATATTGGGTTGAGGAAAGATTTTACACTGGGCAAACACTGACTAAATCATCTATAAAATAATATTGTAAATAATATGCAATTTTATTCATTATGTTATTTCACTACAATTCCTCTTTAAGGTGATAGTTTTAAATATATTTCTTGTAGTTGATTACCAGCATGCTGCTGTCATTTTTCCAGACTGGTTTATAGTACATTATGGATTACAGTACATCACAAACACTTGTATTTTAAAAGTTAATTTCCTTGAAAGTGGGTTCCTTTACACAGTGCTTATGCAGTAGGGTACACAATTACTTTTGAACTCTCAGCTGTGCTTTTTATTGCCTTCCTATTTATGAGCTGGCATGTCTTGTATCTGTGTTTCCTGATGTGTGCTGAGGTCAGCCGTATACAGGCATATATCTCAGCAAGCATGATTGATGGCGAGAGATCTGCCTGTGCTTGTTCCCATCAACACAATGCTAGGATATCACAGCTCTCCTACCTGACTCAGCATCATTCAGGTGCAGTGCATGCATAATGAAGGACTGTTATCTTTTATACAACAAGATTGAAATATTCAACAGTTACATACAGAGTCCCCAACATTCTATACAATCTCTAGGTATTATAATGAGCATGTCTAATACAAGTAAATTATTCTTATTACTTTGAAGGAAATCTTTGCACAGCCAAACTGTCTCAAAGCTTGTTTTTAGGTACCACTCTAAAGATGCCACCTCTTAGCTTAGAAATGTAGAGTGTTGAAATGTTACCTTTTTATTTCAAAGGGGGCCTATTCAGCTAAAAATGTTGATTTAAAATATGGTTTAATTACTTGAAGCAGCAGAGCTGAATGAGCTGACTGAGTTGTCAGAAAGCTCTGTCAGGGAGGCTGCTGTTACTACATGACTCAACATCATCTAGCTATTCTGACAACAGGGGGATGGATCAGAAAAAGCGTATGAGAAGACTTCCATTGTAAATGTGCGAGTCTGTGGGGCATGAATTGACTTCACATGGAGATTCCTAATGCACTTTAAAAATTAGTTATTTTACGTCAGCCTATCAAAAAAATGTGGCTTGATATGGAGGTTGTCATATTTATTTCCTTTTCAACAATATCAGTTCCCTGCAATCCTGCTGATGTTTCTGGCATCATAATCTATCTGTATCACACACCTGAAACAAGCATGCGGGAAATCCAGTCAGACTTCAGTCAGAAACATCTGATCTGTATATGCTTGTTCAGGGTTTATTTCTAGAATTATTAGCGGCAGAGGATCCACAGGACACTCAGGCAATTTCCATGTTTTAAAAGGAAATAAATATGTCAGCATCCATATATCCCTCTCACCTCAGTTTCCCTTTAAACTACAATTACACTACAATTAAATTACAATTACACTTAACCTGAGAAGTCTGGGGGACAGGGAATTGTACACGGTAGGATGTGCCAGTTATATTTTAGTTTTATTTCATCAAACATTGATTCATATATCATGGTTTACTTGTGTATTCCTTAAGCAAAGGCCATAGAAAAAAATAGACTGCCTACTGTGACGTATGCGCAGTCACCCACCAATTCCTGTTACCTTTGCTGCAGTTTACCATAAAGCCTCAAACCCTGAGAGAATCCTGAAAACAGTCAGCACTGCAGGCAAAGTAACCTTTTGGATTAGTTGGTGAGTCCAGACACAGTCCAATTTCGATTGTATATACAATCAATGCAATCTAGGCTCTCATATAGAGGCCAGGTCGCTGCCATCAATCCGCAATAAAGCGTGCGAATGTGCTCAAAACTGTTATGGTAATGTCTCTAAGGAGATGTGAATCCTTTTGGCGGAGATTTTTTTCAGAACAGCACTTAGACGAACGATTTTTAATTGCTTATTGAAAAAAATAATGCAGAACAAAATATAGCAAATGAAGCAAACTGATACAGAAATAATAAGGATTAAATGTAAAAATAGCCATTGATAGTCTGAGCAATTTGTCAAATTACCGTGTCCTTTGCGATAATAAGTCCAACACAAGGTATGAAGTCCAGTTATGGAAAGTTCTGTGGAATGAATAGAAGTCCTTTTGATAGACCAGCCAAATCCGTGATGGTAAAGGATGGCTGAAGTCTCTCTCCCCAGCCTGAGTGTCCAGTCAGTTTTTAACCCTTTCTCTGCCAGAGGATGTGAATGGTAACAAGAGAGGTTTCCCCACCCTTAGCAATCTGACCTCAGGCTGAAGTCCTGCCCCTATTGTCTTAGGGACTGAATTGGGTATGTTCTCCAATTAGGTCATAACTCTGCGGATCTCAGACAGATCATATAAAAACCAGCATTTTACATTCTGTCATCATGTTCTGAACCAATCGATATCAAACTAGCTTGGGCTGACACCTTCTCTGCCAAGGGATTTGATATCTCAGGTATAGAAGGTGCCAGATCAGTGCTTTGTGGACCAGATACCTCCAGTTCAGGTTTAAGGCATATCTGATAATTTTGACATGTTTGGCATCTATGGAACATTGATTAAGTAATTAAGTAATTCTCTCTAACTCTCATCAGGCTAGAGCAGGAATGTGGACTTAATGATTTTAAGAGGGGGTCTGTTCTCCTCCATGCATCTCCTTATCTTTAAAACTAGGATGGGAAAACTTCCTACAGAAGCTTTATTGTCCCTGTGAGAAAAAGCGGAAGCACCGCCGCATGCACCTCTAGCAGGGCGGCGGGTTCCACGTCCAGCGCGGCAGCTGATGCAGCTGCTCACTCGTCTTTGTGTCTGTCTGAACGCGGAGGAACCGCCGCATGCGCTGGTGGCATGGCATGGCGGCGGATTCTGCGTGCAGCGCAGCGGGAATTTCACAACAAAGTTCTGGTATGGCTGGGAGGTTTAGGTGGACGCGCGCGTGCGCTGGGAGGAAGAGCTTTATGTCAGTCAGTGGGGGATCAGCTGACCAGGCTGGTCAGCTGACGCCAGAAACGGTTGCCATTGGTCCAGCACTTGGGGGAGGCGCTGGAGAGCGCTGAACTATATATACTGGTGGCTGGGCATTTGCTGGTTGTCTGCCGTTGCAATCACTACGTGGTAGCACTCAGACCTTTTGTCAGTATCTGTGTTATTTGCTAGACCAGTTTCCAAGGTGTTGATGACCAAGGAGCTCACACCTTAGTCTAGGAATCCTGTTATTAACTGTGTTACTATCTAAGTTATTTGTTAGACCAGTTTCTAATGTGTTGATGACCAAGGCGCTCACACCTTAGTCTAGGAATCCTGTTAACATCTGTGTTATATTCTAGACCAGTTCCGGGGTGTTGATGATCTAGGAGCTCACACCCAAGTCTAGGCATTGTCGATTGTTTGTTATGACCTTCTGCTTTCCTGACCACTCTTCTGTTTACTGATTCGGTACTTCGCTATATCTGATACTCTGTTGCCAAACCCTGCTCGTTTTAGGACTACCGAATCAGTCTCCTGTCTATGTACCTTATCTGTCTGTGTGTTGTCGACCTGGCTTGCCCGCCCGACCTCGAGAACTATCTTCCCTGTTGGAAGATAGTTCACAGACCTGTCAGTGACACTTCACCTTTGGTGTCATTCACTCTCTGGCCCTTCCCACTCTCAGCCTGGCTCCGCCCCTTGGGGAGCATCAGACCTTTGGAAGGAACCAGATCTCTAAGCAGTATCTCGTACTGCCTAGCACCTTCTATACGGGTGCTCTCCTCAAAGTATTACTGTTGCACCAAACACTCATACTACTCAGGTGTCCAGAGGTTAGAGATATATCTGATTATCGGTGATACTGCAGATCATCAATAATCGGGTATATATCTGTATTCTCGGTGATACTGCAGATCACCGGTAATCAGATCCTCTCTGTGTTACACCGATCGTTACAGCCCCCTGATAGATAGCCTTTTGTAACAAACTTATCTGGTGTTGTCTCTGGAGACTGCTCTGACAATGTTGAGCAGCTGCAAGAAGCTTCCTCTTCCTCTTTGTTCAGAAGCATCTCCGGCTCCCCTGTAGATGTGAATCAGCGTGTTGTTTCTGGCAGTCTCCCTAGGAGGACGTGCGCAGAGCTGCCTTTATAGGTTAAGGAGGCGTGTCTGAGGTGTGTCAGCTGATTCCTGTGGTCAGCTGACACTTGCTGCAGGGATGTTGCTGATTGGTCCGATTTTCCTAAGGGCTTGGTCTGTGACCTATTCCTTCTATATAAGCCCAGGGCATTCAGTTACTCACTGTCCGTTATAGCTATCAGTACGCTGAGTGCTGGACCTTGCCTTGTTATTGTGCCTAAGTCAGCTAGTTTTTCAGAGCGATATATATATATATATGCAGACCCTGCCCATATATATGTACTTTAGTTAGATCAGTCTTGTATATTGTATATTATATTGTATATTCTCCTGATTGTTATCCTGTGTATGACCCGGCGTTCCCCTCACTTTGATTAGAGTCATCCTTCCTGTACTGCAGTCATCTGTTACCCGGTTCTGATCTCGGCCTGTTTATGACTCTGATTTTGTCTGACTCCTGGTACCTCTGTTTCTGATACGTGTATGAACTTTGGCTGTCCCCGACTTCTCGATTTCTATACATCTGCTAAGTAAAGCCCCAGGCTTTACACCTTTTTTCTTGTGTGGCAGAGGTCTGTTTTTTTTAAAGGAACCCTGTCTTCTCAACACAGGCTATTGGATTTAAAGGGGTACTCCAGATCATATTTTATGCACATTTTCATGCACTTTCCGCAATGGCATTCGCAAAATCGTGACATACAAGAAAAGCTTGGCATCTGTGATTTTTAATTATGTAACTAAATTAAGTTACTTATGAAATATATTTCCATATTTTGAAAAAAAAACGTCTATAATGTATTCAAAAATTCAAACCCTGCATTTCACCCACTGATACAAAGCCAACAACATAAAACCATATTTGTCAAAACAAAGGTAGCCCCAATGTCTATCACTTTGACACTAATAGAATGGCCATCACACCATCTCCAGATAAGTTTACAGAAACGGATGCAATTTTATATTATAACAATAAAGTTGCATACTCTGCCCAACATGTATGGAATAGATATAATTCGATAAACATTAGGGGGTATCCTTCATTAGAACTAATGGATCGTACAATAAATTTGTGGATAGTTGCTTGAATAGGCCCAGCAGACAGTCTAAATATTGATGAGCAGAACAGTGTTAATGCTAAAATATGATGCTGGGTACACACTACACTATGAGATTTTCTGGCCGATTTGCTGTCAGATTGATTGCTGTCAGATTGATTATTTCCGACATGTCTGATTTGCTTTCCGATCGATTTCTGAACATTTTCCGATCAATTTCCTATTCCAGGTAACGGAAATTGATCGGAAACTGCTCGGAAATCGATCGGAAAGCAAATCGGACATGTTGGAAATAATCGATCTGACAGTAAATCGCCCAGAAAATCTCATAGTGTGTACCCAGCATAAAGAGAAGTGGGTTAATCTTGCAGGCAGAGTAATAACGTAATTATTGGTCAATCGATTCACAAATGCTTGCACTGCACTAATGTACTAAAGTCCAAGCTACATTAGAAGTGACTGATAATAGTGACCATACCAGCATAACCTTCCTATAGTCCATATTAGGGAATGTAAATTGAATTTTCCACACCTTGAAATGAAACATAAATTGAATGGCTGTATTTACAGATGAAAATAAAAAAATGATGGCTTTCTGTTGTGACTAATTCACTTTATGTATTAATTGGGCATGGTGAGCTTCTGGATATAACCCTTTTTTGCTAGAAAATACATACCGACTGACATATTAGGGAATTGCCCCAGTCAGGTGCCAAACCCTTAGCCATCAGTTCAGTTGCATAACAGTGAGTATTCACAAACTTGGATGGGTGCCTCACCTTGTTCTAGCCACATCAAATTATGTTCATTAATGCAGACTTCCAGAGCTTTCAGGAGAGACATGTGCCTGTCCACCATTTAATAGCCCATGGTGCTTTCTTGGGGTGTGGCTTGAGTGGAATCTGTGTTCAGCTTAGGTAGTCCTGTTTACACCCAGTACAAGTATCTTAAGACAAATGCTCACCGGCACAAATTGCTGGTGATACAGCGATTGCCATGCCAGATATTAAATTTGACAACTAGCAAAAATAATGGCAATGAAGAAGGGTGGAGGCACCCAAAAATAGATATCTCTCAGAGTATACGCTATAAAGACATAAGTAAATACGTGAGGCATCTTACCTCTCCAGATGAACCAACCCAGAGAAACAAGGGTTTAGATCAGGTAAGATTTATTCAAGCCCAATTAAAAAAGACAACATGTTTCTTGTGTCTACTCTCTGCCCACTTCCTCAGGTCAATAAAGTGCCTTAAGAAATTTAGTTTGCAGCCTGAGCACCAAAAACAATGAAGCACACTCAGACTTGGGGGATGGTACTGATTTAATGTTATTTTTTGGGGGAAGAAATTAAAATCAACAGCAATGTTTTTATTGAACTTTACCCCCAATAACTCAAAATGAATGTTTCAGTTGAGTAGGTAGTGGCAGAGTAGCATTTGTCAAAGGAGAAAAAACTAGAAATACATAACAGCCAGACTGAACAGGCACATCATCGGTAATGGACAAGTCCTGGTATAGTAGAGAGTTACACAGGGTAGAAGCAGCATGACAGAAGGCTCTGGTTCTAAAGATTTTGAGGTGGGATCTCACAACAAGTGTAATAACTAGTGGATTTGACTCTACTGTACAGTACTGCTTGCCTGCTCCTGCCTAGGGCATGTATGCTCAGAAATTGTCATTATAGCATTGAGGATGAATGAATTAGTGCACACATAATCTCAGTCTGTAAATGGACATGCCTTTTACATACATTTTTGTGTGCAACATGTTTAATTCTGTAAATGTAAGTTAGACAACCCTACTGCATTGCCTAAGATCAACAGCCCATAGAGAGATCACTCATAGAATGTGCATATAAGGGTTCTCAACTTCACTGACCTGAAAAATATAAGAATAGGCATATGCACCTTTGTTTGGCACAACTGAAAAGGGAAAACAAAAGACTGCTAATCAGTTGATGCTGCTCATGAGCTGGATGATGCTTGTTCAGTTGTAAAATCCCTGGAAAGGCTCAGGTGGAAATTCATTTGTCTGAAATGTACTTGATGAGCTCTATTGACAAAACAATGAAGCCGCACCTCTATAGCAATTTAAACCACAACATACTAAATTTTCATCAGGAAAAACTGTATGTCTGGCTGTACTTTGTTCCATAATTCCAAGTCATGTGACCTATGATCAATCAATGCAATAAATGCATTGATAGTGATTATAGGGAAGCACTTTGTTAACAAGTCAGCAATATCAAAAGCAACCCAGAAGTGGATCAGTGGATGATTTTACATTTTAGTGATCTGTGGGTTGATTCACAAAGCTTGAAATATAACACCTTACCTACTATCAACTCAAATGTATGGACAGCTGATACATGAGATAAACTCTCCTGAGTTCTTTGTTCCATGAGATAATTTTTTAAATCTTTTTCTACAAAATAACTTTTCAGCTCTTAACAATGGAAAAATTACTAAACGTGGGTAAAAAAATGAGATCAAACTTATTTGAGTTATTTCCTTGCTTGCTGGGGGCATACAATCTGTTTTATTAATGAGATGTTACAATATCTCCTGTTAGAGTTACTGTAAATAGTTACTGCATAGCATACGGTATTGAAGAGCTAGTTCATGAGATACACAGATACGTTTTACATCAGAATAAATTAGATAAGAAGAGATACATTTTGAATGAAGACAGAATTCATAAAAAGCCATATTCACACAAAGTTCACTGGGTTTTACGCATAGCCTGTCTTTCTCCCACAAAGCCCTTGTCATGGGAAGGGGCTTGTTCCCACTTCTGTGCATGCATTAGAGGGATAACTATCCCTTCACATGTGGGGATGGGTCATAGAAGGGCTTATGGTAGAATCTTAAAGTCCTCTAGTCTGAACCATTACAAAGGTAAATAGATATATTTATTAGGGGGGGGGGGGAAACTATATTCAGCTGTGGTCTTCATTCATTTTTTAATTTGTATGCTTTTTTCTTGTGACATCATCCCCTTCTGTATACTTTTTTCTTCTTTCACCTTTCTCCCTTTTGTCTTCTTTATTCCTGATTGAAAGGTCTCTGACCATCAACACCACTGACCCCATCACCATCACCTTTGCCAGGCACACCTGTGTTCACTTCTCCCTTGCTGCTCTGCTGGCATCACTGCACCTGCTACTCCTCACCAGCACACCTATAATATTGTATTTTGAGCATCTTTAAATCTGCCACTGGTGCTCCCCATTGGTCTATCCATTGTACCAATGATAATACCATTGGACTGTTGAGGCGCCAATGGGAAGCCCAAGTAGCAGATTCAAAGATGCTTTAACCTCCTTGGTGTTCAGTTTTTCCTGGATTTCTGTGCAAAAAGAGTTTCAGTTAATTTTCATAACTTTTCCCTGTAGCTTACCAAAACGTGTCAAGCAAGAGTCTAGTATACATTTTGAGTATAGTAATAGCTTAAAACATAAAATAAAATCAAAACTAAATTTCAAAATGTTTCCCCAAAATAAATCTCTGATCATTTACTCTTCCGAGCTGCAGCTGCTCAACCTGCACTAATACAAATGTAAAGGTGGCCATACATCTAGCGATGATGGGCAGATTCGACCAAGAGACCAATATCTCTCTGATCCAATCTGATTAGAGAAAGATCTATCGACTGCCCATACATCGCAGGCCTATTCCCGATCGATTTCTCATGAAATCTCTTGGAAATCGGCGGAGCTCACTGCCTCGCTACTGCCCCCTTAAACCTGTTAGCCAGGTTTAGGTGTTCCCCAGTAAAGGAAGCCAGGTACAGGTGTGGCCAGTATTGGTCGCCAGGTTTAGGTGTTCCCCAGTATAGGAAGAAAGGTACAGGTGAGGCTAGTATAGTTAGCCGGGTTTAGGTGTTCCCCAGTATAGGAAGCAAGTCACAGATGTGACCAGTATAGGTAACCAGCTTTAGGTGTTCCCCAGTATAGGAAGCCAGATAGAGGTGTGGCCAGTATAGGTAGCCAGGTACAGGTGTGGCCAGTATAGGTAGCCAGGTTTAGGAGGTCCCCAGTATATGTAGCCAGATACAGGTGTGGCCAGTATAGGTAGCCAGGTACAGATGTGGCCTGTATAGGTAGCCAGGTTTAGTTGTTCCCCAGTATAGGTAGCCAGGTACAGGTTTGGCCAGTATAGGTGTTGCCAGTATAGGTAGCCAGGTTTAGGTGTTCCCCAGTATAGATAGTCAGATACAGGTGTGACCAGTATAGGTATCCAGGAACAGGTGTGACCAGTATAGGTGTTTCCAGTATAAGTAGTCAGGTTTGGGTGTTCCCCGGTATAGGAAGCCAGATACAGGTGTAGCCAGTATAGGTAGTCAGGTAGAGGTGTGGCCAGTATAGGAAGCCAGGTTTAGGTTTTCCCCAGTATAGGAAGATAGGAAGCCAGGTCCAGGTGTAGCCTGTATAGGAAGCCAGGTACAAGTGTGGCCAGTATAGGTAATAATAATAATAATCCGAACATTTATATAGCGCTTTTCTCCTGTCGGACTCAAAGCGCTCAAGAGCTGCAGCCACTGGGATGCGCTCAGGAGGCCACCCTGCAGTGTTAGGGAGTCTTGCCTTGAACTCCCTACTGAATAGGTACTTGACCTAGCCAGGATTCGAACCCTGGTCTCCCATGTCAAAGGCAGAGCCCTTAACCAGTACTCTATTCAGCCACTACTAGGTAGCCAGGTTTAGGTGTTCCCCAGTATAGGTTAGTATATGTGCCCCCCGAGCCCCAGCACTTTTACTCATCTTCACCTCTCTTGATCACAGAACTCCACCACACAGCTTGGGTCTTCTCCTGTGGATAATCAGGAACCGGCGGCTGCCATCATGACGTCACCCGCTGGGTCGTGATACACCGCACAGAGAGAACAGGAGCTGTGCGGCAGGGTTCTGCCATCTCTTGAGAGAGGTGAAGGTGAGTAAAAGCTCTGGGGACTGGGGGGAGGGGGATTAGGGGATGGGGGCACATGCTCTAACCTATACTGGGGACACCTGCTGTCTCGGAAACCTCCTTGGCGGCATGCCCATAATGGTTACGGGCATACCACTTTCATCTTCTTTCTCCTGCCCATAACCATTATGGGCAAAATACCAGGAAGGTTAAGCTGTAGTATGGCAATACCACAAGGTGCCCTAGCAAATTTGGTTATGATAGTATTTATGAGGGCTTTGCAATTAACTGCAAAAGTTGGTGGCTCTGCAGCATTGACTTCAATGTGAAATGCAAAATTTGATGTAAAATCTGGCTGCAGATCTGCAAAAATCTCACTAAAGGTGGTCATACACAATTCAATTTTTTTCAGCCAGAGAAATCTGGTTGATTTTTCCACTTGATTTAAAAATCAATAATTTGAAAAAAAAAATTCAAACCAATATACCATAAACATATCATCAATTTTTCTGTGTTTCTATTTTATCAGATATTAGATTATTAAAAAAATATAATTAAAAACTAGTTCTTAATAGAATAAAATATAATATTTTAGATTTTTCTATACTATCAGTCATTTTTATTACAAAGAAGCAATCAAACAAATCAATTGATTTAGCTGAATTGTCACTTTAGGTGAAATTGGGGCCAATTCGCTATTAGTCCAAACTTGAAAATTTCAAGCATATCCCTACTGCCTACAAGACCGCCTAAATATTTTATTTGAAACGTTCTCAGTGTATCTGTGAGTGTGTGTATTATGTGTGTGTTTTTGCAATCATGCAAACACCGGAGACCATGGTTAGAATCTCGGCTCTTCCTGTTCCGTAAGCCAGTGCCTATTCATTAAGCAGTGTTAGGCAAGATTCCCTAACACTGCTATTGCCTACTGAGTAGAGATGGCCCGAACCTCCGATTTTCGGTTTGTGAACCGGGTTCGCGAACTTCCACGAAAGTTCGGTTCGCACAAACTTTCCAGAACCACAATAGACTTCAATGGGGAGGAGAACTTTGAAAACTAGAAAAATTTATGCTGGCCACAAAAGTGATGGTAAAGATGTTTCAAGGGGTTTCACCTGGAGTGGAGCATGGCGGAGTGGGATAGACGCCAAAAGTCCCAGGGAAAAAACTGGATTGGACGCAAAGCAGCGTTTTAAGGGCAGAAATCACATTGAATGCTAAATTGCAGGCCTAAAGTGCTTTAAAACATCTTGCATGTGTATACATCAATCAGGGAGTGTAATTAGAGTACTGCTTCACACTGACAGACCAAACTCACTGTGTAACGCACCGCAAAAAGCTGTTTGTGTAGTGACGGTTGTGCTGGACTGGTGCGCACCATGGCAAGAGTGCAGGCCGTGGCGGTTTTCAAGCCCATATGGTCGCCGGGCTGTGGTAGCTCAATGACAGAACAACAGTGACTATCCAGCTGATCAAATTTGGTCTGTCCACAATGAAGCAACGACCTTATTGTCTTGCGTGTGCCCCCCCCGACACTCATATAGCCGTCGGTCATTGCTTCATTGTGATATGCAAGCCCTTTCACCGCGGCAAGGTAATGATCATGAAGGGGAATTGGAACATGTACATGTCTTTTGTTTGTTGTTGCAGCTGCAGTGCAGCCAGAAAAATTAGGCAGGCATGTGAGTCCTGGACACTGTTGGTGGTGGAGGAGAAGGCAGTCAAGCAGCCTGCGGGCAGAGGTGCTGTGTGGGGAGCGACTTAGTCTTGGGGCAGGCAGTCACACGGCATGCAGGCAGAGATGCTGTGTGTGGGGACTGACTTAGTCTTCGGGTGGGCAGTAGCCCTCCGGAATCCATCCCTCATTCATTTTGATAAAGGTCAGGTACTGAACACTTTGCTGACTTAGGCGACTTCTCTTCTCAGTGACAATGCCTCCAGCTGCGCTAAAGGTCCTTTCGGATAGGGCGCTGGAGGCAGGGCAAGACAGAAGTTGGATGGCAAATTGGGACAACTCTGGCCACAGGTCAAGCCCGAGCACCCAGTAGTCCAAGGGTTCATCGCTGCTCACAGTGTCTACATCCACACTTAAGGCCAGGTAGTCAGCTACCTGGCGGTCCAGGCATTGTTGGAGGGTGGATCCGGAAGGGCTAAGACGAGGCGATGGACTAAAGAATGTCCGCATGTCCGACATCACTGTGAGATCGCTGTAGCATCCTGTCCTTGCCTGCGTGGACATGGGAGGAGAATTAGTGGCAGTGGTACCTTTATTGCGTTGTGCTGTGACATCACCCTTAACTGCATTGTAAAGCATAGTCATCCGAGTCTGACTTCTCTTCCCCACACGACTCTTCCTCCTCCTCCTCCCTCTGTACTGCCGTAGGTGTTGAGGAAACATCTGGTTCTGATGCGAATTGATCCCACAACGCTTCCTCCCATAACTTTTCCTCTTCACACGCGTCCACAGCTTGATCTACCACTCTACACACGGCACGCTCCAGTAAGTAAGCGTACGGGATCAAGTCGTTGATGGTGCCTTCACTGCGACTCACCAGGTTGGTCACCTCCTCAAACGGCTGCATGAGCCTGCATGCATTTCGCATGAGTGTCCAGTTGTTGGGCCAGAACATCCACATCTCCCCAGATTGTGTCCTTCTACTGAAATTGTAGAGGTACTGGGTGACGGCTTTCTCCTGTTCTAGCAGGCGAGAGAACATAAGGAGGGTCGAAATTCCAGCAAGTCGGGCTATCGCAAATCAGGCGTCTCACCGGCAACTTGTTTCTCCGCTGAATGTCCGCAGAGCATGCCATGGCCGCGTAAGACCGCCTGAAATGCCCACACAACTTTCTCGCCTGCTTCAGGACGTCCTCTAAGCCTGGGTACTTTGACACAAATCTTTGAATGACTAGATTCAACATGTGCCATGCAGGGTACATGTGTCATCTTTCCCAAATTCAAAGCGGAAATTAGATTACTGCTGTTGTCACACCACGTTGCTGATCTCCAGCTGGTGCAGGGTCAGCCACTGATCCACTTGATTGTTAAGAGCAGCCAGGAGAGCTGCTCCAGTGTGACTCTCCGCTTTGGGGCAAGATATGTCTAAGATGGCATGACACCATCGTACCTGGCATGCAGCATAGGCCCTGGGGAGCTGGGGATGTGTAGCTGGAGAGGAGATCGCAGCACCAGTAGAGTTGAACTGCCACTCAGCAAAGGAGGAGGAGGAGGATGACAGCAGAGAGGATGTAGCAGGAGGAGAGGAGGTGGCAGGAGGCCTGCCTGCAAGCCATGGAGGTGTCACAAGTTGGTCCGCTGCACAGCCACGTACTCCCTGCTTGCCATTGGTCACCAGGTTGACCCAATGGGCTGTGTAAGTAGTGTACCTGCCCTGACCGTGCTTGGCAGATCAGGCATCCGTGGTCAGGTGGACCCTTGACCTAACGCTGTGTGCCAAAGATGACACCACTTGCCTCTCAACTTCATGGTACAGTTTGGGTATTGCCTTTTTAGAGTAATAATTGCGGCCTGGCATCTTCCACCGCGGTGTCCCAATGGCCACAAATTTACGGAAGGCCTCAGAGTCCACCAGCTGGTAGGGTAACAGCTGACAAGCTAACATTTCCGCCAAGCCAGCTGTCAGATGCCGGGCAAGGGGGTGACTGGCAGAAATTGGCTTCTTCCGCTCAAAGATTTCCTTCACAGACACCTGGCTGCTGTGGGCAGAGGAGCAGGAACCGCTCAAGGTCAGAGGCGGAGTGGAGGAGGGTGGCTGTGAAGGTGCAAGGGAGAAAGTGGCTGAAGATGATGCACCTGAAGGAGGAAGAGTAGAAGGAGGGTGGCTTTCCTTTTGTGTGCTGCTTTTGCTCAGGTGCTCTTCCCATTGCAGTTTGTGCCTTTTCTCCATGTGCCTTCGTAAGGCACTTGTCCCTACGTAAGTGTTGGCCTTTCCACGGCTCAATTTTTGGAGGCAGAGAGAACAGATGGCATTGCTCCAATCTGAGGCAGACACATTAAAAAAATTCCAAACTGCTGAGCCCCCCTGGGGTGATGGAACTATGGTGGCATCAGCAGCTGACGTTGAAGGGCATGTGTGCTGGCTGTACATAGGTGGCAATACATAGCGCCGGACACTGCCACCAGCTATTTCTGATGACAAGCGCCCCCTGCTTCTTTCAGGAACTCGTCTCCTCCTACTCCTCTCTGACTCCCCCTCTGAACTGTCCCCTGTTCATCTCCTCTATTGGGAACATACGTGGCATCCGTATCATCGTCATCATCATAATCATCCTGCCCAGCTTCGCTTGCCTCCGACACCTCCAAAACTGCACCAACAGCAGGTACTTCATCATCCTCCTCCTCACACTGCCTAACTCAGACATATGAGGTGGTGTAACTTGCTTAGCACCTTCATCTGGTTGTAACAATAATGGCTGTGCATCAGTGATTTCCCCACCAAATAACTCCTGCGAACTGTCAAATGTAGTGGATGTGGTACTTGGAGTAGCGCTGGTGGCTGCGGAAGATAAGGTGTTCTGTGTTAAATAGTCAACCACGTCCTGACAATCTTGGGAGTTGATGGGGACGCACCTTCTTCTGAGCACTGTACTTTGGTCCAGGGCCACACGAAATCACATCACCATGACCTCGCACAGACCTGCCGGGTGGCCTTCCTCTGGGTCTGCCTCTACCTCTGCCTCTACCTGTTTTGTCGGTTTTGTCCATATCGGGGGGGATGAAGTGAAAGGTATGCACTGACTTGAGTAACACAATGTGCAGTCACTCAGGTGCAGTTAACTGGTATGCACGGAGTGGTATATCACACTGCATGCACTCACGTAGGTATGTGGGTGCACTGAACACAACAGGTAGGTATATGCAGTGATGGGTATTACAAATGTGCACCTGTCACACACACACAGGTACCGAGCAGGTACAGTGACACTGCGTGCGCTCACATAGGTAGGTGGGTGCACTGAAGTGAACAACAGGTAGTAGGTATATGCAGTGATGGGTATTACAATGTGCACCTGTCACACACAGACAGGTACTGGACAGGCACAGTGACACTGCGTGCGCTCACGTCGGTAGGTGGGTGCACTGAAGTGGTATATGCAGTGATGGGCAAAAGAGGAGAAGCGACAGCAGCAGGCACTACGGCAGCGTGCACAAAACAACCACTTCAATCTTGACAATTAGATTCCTTGGGTACTAGGTATGGACAGATTTTAGCATGCTGCAGACTAGAAGAATAGATCAGCATTCATGGACAAGTGTGGAGAACATAGAGTCTGGCACTGCCTTCACATTCCATAAAATGAGGTTTATAGTGCTCGGCTCATCAATAAGGGAGTTTACCCCCTTTTTCCAGCAAATAAAAAAAATATTTTTTTCTTCCCTGTGTTGATTCATGTGGATACAGGGATAGCCTTTTCCCAGGTTGCACCAAGCTTAACATAATATTTTATGTGTTTCAGCATATACCCATTTTATTACTGCCATCTTGTGGTTATTGAGGAGTATGCTGAAGCTACTTTGGCAGATGCATCTCCTCAATAATATGCATGACCATACGTATTCGCGTCATGTTTGTACGCGCACATTCATGGGCACATGCGTATTTTCGTACGGCGGCGCAGGAAACCGGAAGTGACCTTCCACCTGCATAAAATTCCAGAAACGGAACGCTGCGATCACCACACACGTCTCTGAAGATGCTAAACCTAGCAAAATGGTCGCAAGGCGGGTGGCAGCCACCACTATGACTCACAACCTAATACACACTCCTAATGGGTATGTGCTTTTTATATAAAGAACTTTGTAAGAAAATATTTATATATTGATGAGCCGAACACAATAAACCTCATTTTATGGAATGTGAATGCAGTGCCAGACTCTATGTTCTCCACACTTGTCCATATGCAGTGATGAGTATTACAATGTGCACCTGTCACACACAGACAGGTACCAGACCGGCACAGTGACACTGCATGTGCTCACGTAAGTAGGTGGGTGCACAGTGTACAACAGGTAGGTATATGCAGTGATGGGTATTACAATGTGCACTTGTCACACACAGACAGGTACCAGACAGGCACAGTGACACTGCATGCGCTCACGTAGGTAGGTGGGTGCACAGTGTACAACAGGTAGGTATATGCAGTGATGGGTATTACAATGTGCACTTGTCACACACAGACAGGTACCGGACAGGCACAGTGACACTTCATGCGCTCACGTAGGTAGGTGGGTGCACTGAAGTGAACAAAAGGTGGTAGGTATATGCAGTGATGGGTATCACAATGTGCACCTGTCACACACAGACAGGTACTTGACAGGCACAGTGACACTTCATGCGCTCACGTAGGTAGGTGGGTGCACTGAAGTGAACAAAAGGTGGTAGGTATATGCAGTGGTGGGTATTACAATGTGCACCTGTCACACACAGACAGGTACTTGACAGGCACAGTGACACTACGTGCGCTCACATAGGTAGGTGGGTGCACTGAGTGAACAACAGGTAGTAGGTATATGCAGTGATGGGTATTACAATGTGCACCTGTCACACACAGACAGGTACCGGACACTCACAGTGACACTGCGTGCGCTCACGTAGGTAGGTGGGTGCATAGTGAACAACAGGTAGGTATATGCAGTGATGGGTATTACAATGTGCACTTGTCACACACGCAGGTAGTCACTGAATGTGCTGGGCCTTTAGGAATTACCAAGGCTGTCTATGCAACACAAGTGTCAGTGGGCCACACACACAAAAAAAATAGATCACAAGAACAAGATTAGCTCTCAAAAGAGCTGTTGAGGGGTGCTTTTTTAGCAATAAGAATCAGCAAGGAGCAAGCTAAGAAGCCTACAAGAGCCTAACTAAGCTTTCCCTATGAGAGTCTGCAGCAGCTTTCCCTTCTCTTATTAATGCAGGCACACGAGTGAGTCCAAAGCCTGATGCTGCCTGCCTTTTATAAGGGGGGAGTGGCTCCAGGAGGGAGTGTAGCCTGATTCGCTACAATGTGCCTGCTGACTGTGATGTAGAGGGTCAAAGTTGACCCTCATGATGCACTATGGGGGCGAACCGAACTTCCGGAAAAGTTTGTGGTTCTCCGCGATCGCGAACCCTGGAAGTTTGCAGGGAACCGTTCACCGGCGAACCGTTCGGGCCATCTCTACTACTGAGTGTGCCCTAGTGGCTAAAGCTCTGGTGCTCTGAGTCCACCAGGAGAAAAGCATGATATAAATGTTCTGTGTCTTGTCTTGTCTATTGGCCCTTATTAACCACTTGAGGACCCACGCTTTACCCCCCCTTAAGGACCAGCGCTGTATTCTGTAATCTGTGCTGGGTGGGCTCTGTAGCCCCCAGCACAGATCAGGTAGCAGGCAGAGTGACCAGATCGCCCCCCTTTTTTCCCCCCTATGGGGATGATGTGCAGGGGAGGTCTGATCGCTCCTGCCTGCCTGAGGTTTGCGGGGGGGGACACCTCAAAGCCCTCCTCCGCGGCGACATTCCCCCCTCCCTCTCCTACCTAGCTTCCCCCCGGATATCAGAGGCTGCACAGGAACGCTCGTGCGAGCGGCTGCTTCGTGATAAATTAGCCTGCAGCCGGCGACGCAGAACTGCGTCGCTGGTCCTGCAGCTGCCACTTTGCCAACGCGCGTTATGAGTGCGCGGTCGGCAAGTGGTTAAATTAACTTTTTCTCCTAGGTGATATTTTCACACCTTATCAATAAAATGCCTTTTTTAAGATACCAGCAAGCAATAAAATACTCAGAATAATGTTGAAAATACTTTAACAACTACTTTTTGATATTTTTTCAATTGAAAAGTGCCAAGATGAAAAATTACCTCCAGGAGATAACTTAGAGAAAAAGTGAATTGCATATGGACCCTTCTCTCTTGGTTGAACATAATCTAAAGTGTTGCAAAATCTTGCCACATAATTGGAACCAATTTTTTTAACCAATTTTTTTTGCATGATGCTAGGTACACACGATGCATTTTTTTGGTTGATTTTCTGTTCAATCGATTTTCGATTTGTATTTCCATTCGATTTCCTGCTTGATTCTCTTATCTTTTCTTATCAATTTCCATTCACTTCTATGAGAAATCGAGCGGTAAAATGATCGAAAGTAATATTGGACATGATGGAAATTATCTATCGAACGCAAAAACGTATCATGTGTACCTAGCATTACCTAATAGTGGAGGCTGCAGTCTTGACTTCCCTATAAAAAAATGCTAGTTGCCTGGCTGTGATGTGTAATCTTTGTATAGAATGCTATCTGAATCATTTATGGCAAGAGTATATAGACTTTTCCCTATTGACACATCTGTTTCAAGGCAGTAGTTCATAAGGTGATAGATGTAGAAGGTCAGCAATACAATCAGGAAAAAGACAAGATGGCGTCCTCCATAGACCTCTGATGCAAGGTGTACTTTAAAGAATCCAGGCAAGATGAATTAGGTTGTCTAGGTCTGGAAATCTTAGTAAATGAGTCCCTCTTTGTGTTTTAAGTGCAAGCAATAACAGGGGAATAGCAGAAGTTTCTGACCAGGAAAGTCTAAAGTTAACATGTTTATAAATGTATGTCATGTAATACAGAATTTTGCACACAGAACTATAATGCCAAGGTCAATACAAAAATGTCCTTTAGTCTCAGATACATCTCAAGTTTTACTCTCTGTGCAGAGAGCAATTCTTATTACATTTGATAATTAAATGCATTTGCTAATTTCCTTGATAACCAACATAAATGCAGCAATGGAAATACTTTAATTATGCAGACATCTATATTTCCCCATATCATCCTGAGAAGGACTGTTTTGTCAAAATACTGGCAATGTGTAAATGAACTTGACAAGACATTTCAAAACAAACATAGGCCACCTACCAAGCACTGGCACACTAATCTTCCACATGTTTACACCAGAGGTGCCACATTGGTTTCTCTCCCTGCTATTTTGCTTGAAGCCTGAAGCAGTATGAATGCCTGCGTGCATTTGTTTAGCTGCAACAAACCATCTCATTAACAGCTGTGTGAAGAACCAACAAGGGTGACATTTTTCACGCTGGAGTGATCACACTATAGAGTGTGTGGCTGCCAGAGCTGACCCTATTCCATATCCCATCTGGCTGTTCCCAAACAAAGGAGATCAAACAGGCCTACCTGACCTGACACCAAACACAGAGCCAATATGGCCCTGCTGTGAAGTTTGTTTAGAAAATGTCCTCAGTCTTTCACAACTGACACAGAAATAAGTGTTGTAGGCCTTTCAAGATATTTTTATCTCTAATTGTCCTTAACTGAACATAGCTCATTCCTTGCTGTTCAACAAGATTGTGGTGCTTTGTGTGCAAAAGATTAAGAGATACAAGCTAAGTGTCTGCCTGCAAGAAAACTGAATTTCATTCTATAGTGTGTTTAATACTAGCAAAAATATGCTTATTTGTAGTGCCATTTAGAGGGTACATTTTTAAGGATCGAGTTTTTCATACTTGTCCAGCAAATATGTATTTTTTTAATTACCAAAAATAAAGTTTAAAATAAAAAGTGCTTAAAACGAGAGACATATGGAGGCTGCCATATGTATTTCATTTTAAACAATACTTGGCAGTCCTTCTGGTCATTCTGGCATCGGTAGTGTCTGAATAACACACCTGAAACAAGCATACAACTAATCTTGACAGATATTTGTCAGAGACATCTGAACTCCTGGTTTGTTTATGGTCTATGGCTAAAAGTAATAGAGGCAATGGATTAGCAGGACAGCCAGGCAATGTGCATTGTTTAACCCTCCTGGCGGTATAAAAAAATACGCCAGGAGGCAGCGCGGCAGTTTTTTTAAAAAAAATTTTTTCTATATCATGTAGCGAGCCCAGGGCTCGCTACATGATAGCCGCTGCTCAGCGGCATCCCCCCGCCCTCTTCGATCGCCTTCGGCGATCTCCGATCAGGAAATCCCGTTCAAAGAACGGGATTTCCTGGAGGGCTTCCCCCGTCGCCATGGCGACGGGCGGGATGATGTCACCGACGTCACTGACGTCGGGACGTCATTGGGAGTCCCGGGCCACCCCTCGGCGCTGCCTGGCACTGATTGGCCAGGCAGCGCACGGGGTCTGGGGGGGGGCCGCGCGCCGCACCATATAGCGGCGATCGGGCGCGCGGCGGCGGCGATCGGGGTGCTGGCGCAGCTAGCAAAGTGCTAGCTGCGTCCAGCAAAAAAAAATTAAACAAATCGGCCCAGCAGGGCCTGAGCGGCACCCTCCGGCGGCTTACCCCGCCAAGAAGGTTAAAAGGAAATAAATATGACTGTCGCCATATGTCTCTTACCTCGAGTTCTCTCGGGTTAAACTTCAAAGAGATAAATTAAAATAGAGTACAATGTAATTGTAAGGGAATATAGAAAATTACACTGTTAAAAGCAAATGTTTAAAGCTAAATTTAAGAAGTTAAAACAAAAACATCCCTGCATCCCTTACCCCTTTCAAGCCAGGTAGACACCACATAAATAATAATAAAAAACAAACCTGCATCTATTTTTCTAAATGAGGCAGTTATGAGAACCACTTCTGAAGAAAGAACGCCGGATCCTTCCCTTTATTTCCAGGAACCTTACTGCCTGTGGCTAGCCCTGACTTTTTGGATAATACTTTCTAATTTAGGTTGATACAGGATGGTGAGTGACAGCCTGGCCTCACTCCAGTGGCACATTTAAGGGGAGAGTTCAGGTGCACATAATCCCACCATCCATCCAATTTCCTTTGCAGGCAAGAGGCACAGTGTGTGGAATAGAGGAATGTAGGGACAAATGAAAGCAAAATAATTAGTTATGGAGTAGTGTAAACGGGATTGGAGGTCACATGGGGGTGGGCAGGATAAGATATTGTGGTCATTTATGGAGTTGTATGAGCATCATAGGGGCATTGGATGTGACATGAGCAGAATGCAGGGTGATTTTTTTTTTTTAGCAGGAGAGGGGTGGTACGAGGAGCACAAAGGATACATGGGAATATATGAGATGGGTGGAACTAGCAGTGACTGAAGGAAAGTACAGTGGGCTGGGCTGGAATGAGAAAAATGGAAGCATTTTGCTTCTCTCTTTCTGCACCAGTTTTCAATCTCTCTCCCCCTCTCCCCTCCTCTCTCTCTCTCTCTGGGAGACTTTGATCACCTTTTTCTTATTTTCTCCAT
Source organism: Hyperolius riggenbachi (assembly GCF_040937935.1). Classification (NCBI taxonomy): domain Eukaryota; kingdom Metazoa; phylum Chordata; class Amphibia; order Anura; family Hyperoliidae; genus Hyperolius; species Hyperolius riggenbachi. The sequence continues at coordinate 332,108,737 of NC_090647.1, forward strand.
CTTTGTACCCAATTCTAGTGTGCTGCTCTCTTTTTGCATCATGTTGGACCCCCGTCTCTTCATGCCACTGTGGCCCCTCTCTTAGCCAGGTTAGTTTACACTACATGGGAGCCCCACAAACCTGGGGTCAATCACTCTGCAGGAAGCACTTCAAAGCTGAGACACACCAGCAGTTGCCCCTCATCAGCACTGTCATCCAGAACATCTGTGGGCTTCCTCCTGCCAGAATCATGTCATTGATTGCTCTCTCCATGTATACTGATGTCTGAACAAATCCATCTGTTTCCTGATGACCTGATTCTAAGTTCTGACCCTGCATTTTGCGACAATTTTTCCTTATGATTTTGCACTGCCTTATAGACAATTTTGAAACAGAGGCACCAGATAAGGATGAAATCTTTAAAAACATGTTTAATATAGGGAGGAAGTGGTGAACGTATCTCCCCCAAGTAGACCCAACAGTCTGTATTCACTGAAAATATTTGTTTTATTCAAAGGCACTCCAAAAATTATGCAACACATTTCACGAGCTACAACCCTCTACATCAGGCAATAAAAGGAGCTTACTGAAGTATGAGCAGGTATGAGCACCTCAGTGAATACAGACTGGCAAGTCTACTTGGGGAAGCTAAGTCCACCCCCAGGTCCATATTTTAATATTTTTTAATGATTTTAACCTTATCTGGTGTCTCTGTTTCAAATGTGTCTGTTTTGTGAGTTGACCCTTGGTTGGACGGGTGTTACCCCTTTTCCTACTTCTACGGAAAGTGACATTTTTAATTCGAGTGGGGTTGGGTCTAATCTTCCCCCTTGCTATTTCAGTGGTTACCTCTGGGGTAACCCAGACTTGTGGATATAATCTCATATACATACTGTTTCCAGTTGAATTGACACACTGCACTATATGGGCTCTCGATTATCTTTTGTCTTCCAAATCGCTTGCCTTATATTCACCTTTTAGTCAGTAAGGTTTGTGCTGCTTCTTGTGTCATTTATTGTTTAACCATTATATTTTAAATTTCTATATATTTGCTTTACCATAATATTCATTGTGCATCACTTGTATATCTTATTTTCAATAAACAGTATTTAATTCTCTTTTTAAAGTGAACCCGAGGTGAGAGTGATATAGAGGCTGCTAAATGTATTATTTTTTAAACAATACCAGTTGTCTGGCAGTCCTGATGATCTTCTGGCATCAGCAGTGTCACAACCAGCACGGTGGTGTAGTGATTAGTGCTCTTGCCTTGTAGCGCTGGGTCCCCAGTTCGAATCCCAGCCAGGTCAACATCTGCAAGGAGTTTGTATGGTCTCCCATGTCTGCATGGGTTTCCTCTGGGCTCGCTGGCTTCCTCCCACACCCCCAAAAACCATACAGATAAGTTAATTGGCTTCCCTCTAAATTGGTCCTAGACTATGATACATGCACTACACGATACATACATAGACATATGGCTATGGAAGGGACTAGATTGTGAGCCCCTCTGAGGGACAGTTAGTGACAAGATAATATACTCTGTACAGCGCTGCGTAATATGTCAGCGCTATATAAATACTTAAATAAATAAATAAAAACAATGAAACAATCGTGGCTAATCCAGGAGGATTTGAATGTGAGCATCTGATCTACATGCTTGTTCAGGGTATATTGCTAAAACATTAGTGACACAAAATCAAATGTAGTTAGCAGCAACACAACAGAGCAGTGGTTGGTATCAACAACTGTGACTGACAACATGGTATTGGCTGATTGCTGTGCTATACAACAACAATTTAGTAAAGATGTATTAGGTTGGATTAGCCTGCACAGGTTGGCTCAAACCATCTTCTCTGCCAATCCATCCTCAAAATAAAACTCCAGGGCTAAACTTATAATAATGTTTTAAAAAGACCCATCAATGGGCCTCTGCTTTAAAATTGGGCTCTTTTTGAATGATAGCATTTTTATAAGGTAAGAGCATTCTTTCCTTGAGTGACATTGTGACACTGCTTGTGATATTTGTGCAACATCAAAATGAACTTGTGTTTTAGATGTTTTCCATATACCTGTTGTAATTTATACTATTTAGCTACCACGTACAAAATTCCCTTTGTTTGTTCAAACAAATTCCCTTTGTCTGTGATGAGAGATATATCAGAGCACACACTGTTCATATTAAGGTAGTTGTCCCATTTCTACTGCTGTTTTTTTTCTGTCTTTGTATTCGTCTTTGCTACAGTGGTGAATGGTACTGGTCACCATCACTATTACCAACCTAGTCAATTTTTGGCATAGCCCTTACACTGAAAAATAAAACAAAGAGCTACATTTTAAAACTGTAAAGCTGTAAATGTAATATATATATATACTAGTGTACCTAAGCCCGTATAAAAATGGGCTAGGTCTTCATTGCGCATGTGCCCGCCGCGCACGCACCCGTGCCGCGCGTGCCCGCCCGAGCATGCCGCGCGCACCCCATCGCGTGCGCCCGCCCATCTGTCGTGCGCGCATGCCCGCCCAGCTAGCCTGCCCGCCCGCCCCTTGACCATGCGGCTCACGTCACTCCCCCTCACTGTCTCTGCGTCCTTGCATATGTGCAGAGCGCAGATGGGACACTCACAGGGACACAGGACACAGAGACAGTATGGGTTTATTATATTTATATATATATATATATATATATATATATATACATTTTAAAGAGGCATTGTAGTGACAAATAGTAGAATATAATAAATTATTCAGGATACCTAGTTTCATGTTAATTATCCTGATTTTAGCATCAGAAATAGAGATGGCCCGAACAGTTCGCCTAGCGAATAGTTCGCGGTGAACAAGGGGTGTTCCCTACACATTATGATGGAATGCCCCTTATACATTATAGTGGAGAGAAACTTTAAATCCTCTCCCCAGAGCCAGCAGACAAATGGCAGCCAATCAGCTATGCCTCCCACTTAGACTGCCCCCCCACCTATCACAAAGCCAGCACAGCAGCCATTTTGCAGTCTGTGTTTGGTTTCTGTGCTAGGCAGAAGAGGGACAGCGTGTTGCTGACAGGGTGAGCATTAGATAGGCCTGTGTTCTGTGTCCTCAGTGCAGATTCTTGCTGCTACCACATTGTCCTGAACAGCTAAGCCCTTCTTGTTTTTCTTGCTCTTATATTGCTGCGCTGTGTCCAGTGCACAAGTTAGGTATTGGAGACAGGTTTGCTGGTCCTAGTAGTACACCGACCATACCCCAATAATCCTTCACCACCACTACTGGCATCTAGTATCCACTACTGACCCCTGTATAATGCCTCAGTGCAGAATCATTTTTCAGATTCGCCTGTTCGCAAACTTTTGTGTAAATTCGTGTTCGACGTTTGCGAACCGAACATTTTATGTTAGGGCCATCACTAATCAGAAACACTTCCTATATCTATGTATTGTTGTATATTGGTATGTAGCCCTGCCCTCCCAGTGATGTCATAGCGTGAGAGGCCAGGTATTTTTTCTACAGGTTTCAAAGAGTAAACAAACATTCTGCAGAGATGTTCCTGACAGCACTAAAGATGTCACCAAGTGTGATAAAATTCAGAATGTGAATCAGGCTGAGAAAAGATTTTACAACATCAAACACTGAATAAATAATTTATAAAGTAATATTGTAAAAAAAAAATAGGCATTTTTTACTCCCTACGCTGTTTTCAGCACAGTTCCTCTTTAAAATTTAAGGAATGGTGGTACCATAGTGTAGCGCTCTAGGTTATGGTTACTTTTGCAGAAACCTACTATGAAATTTCTGCTTTTAGCTTGCAATTCAATCGAAGGAAAAAAACAAAAAGCAAGCAATTGCAAAATGTGGAAAAAACCCAAAATTTGTGAAGCACATTTGGTCCATGACACACTGTCCTCCACTTTTCTGTTTATATTCACTTACCAATCTTATCGCTATTACAAACTGCAATGCTTAGTTTTGGACACATTGAAAACATGAAGTAACTTTTCTGTTTGGTCATTGTATACAGCTGTTCAACTTTTTGTTTTAATTTTCTTTATGGTATTTTAATAAACCAACCCCCAGCAATAATGTATGTGCCTGTGAAATACTGTATATATAAAATATACAGCATGACTTCTTATTGGTACAGCATTATAATTATTGTGGACTTTTTGCAAATACAGACACCAATCTTTTATTATCTAACTCAGGCCTAGGAATCCAGTATCATTTTACAGTTTTAAGCCAAAAATTGCCTTTCTGAGAAATCTGCAATATAATAAACTTGGATAGAGAATATTTATCAATTTAGCGCTGGCAAAAGAAAGTTTAATGTAAAAATTAATGATTAATGACTGAGCCAAGTATAAGTGTGTGCTTTTGCTAAAGGCAACTATAAAAGTGAATACTTGCAAATGTTGTGAATACATAAGGATTAGCAAATGTTCCTTGCATGAAAAGTTCATAAAATATAATCTACATTTCCCATTCAGTTTTGTAAATAAAGCTATGGTTCAGAAATGAAGCTAAGTGAGACTGAGCCTCAGTATCCTAGATTAAAGCATGGGAGGATTTTTCTCCCAAATTTAGACTCTACTTTTTTAATCCATCATGGATTACGTTTTTAATCCATCATAGAAATATCACTTTCTTTAAATTAAAGGAAACCCGAGGCAAGAGTGATATGGATATGCCATATTTGTAAATATGCCAGTTGCCTGGCAGCCCTGTTGATCTTCTTGCATAAGTAGTGTCTGAGTCAAAACCCTGGAACAAGCATATGGCTAATCCAGAGTCAGCTGAGTCATAGTACCTTGTCTATGGTTAAAAGTATTAGCGACACAGGATCAGGAAGACTGCCAGGCAACTGGTATTGTTTAAAAGGAAATAAATATGGCGGCCTCCATATCTCTCTCGCCTCGGGTTCCCTTTAAACTCAACTATAAAGACAGTATAGGTGTATTTTTTTTACATTATGTTTGAGAATGGGAACAATATGAACATCATTGTAATACTCACGCTTTGATTTGGCCCCGGCGTCCTGTTCTCTCCGTGTGCACGCGCCCTGCCAGTGTTGGGATGTTGTCTCTGGGTGGTGGAGTGCGCAGGGCTGCGCGTGGTTGCACGGTGTTCTGCGCACGCATGCGTGGAACGCAGCGTGCATAAGGTCTAACGCGTGCGCCGGAAGAGACGCGTACAGGCGCGGGCGCATACGTGTATGCGCCGGAAGTGATGCGCACAGGCGCGGGCAAGTACGCGCATACGCGGGAGTTTTGGTGCCAAATTCTCCTATAAAAGGCCTCCCTCAGCCAGTGTTCTGTGCTGTTTATTCTGACAGCTAGTGTGGGCGCCTTCTCTGGAAGAAACTTGCTTTGATCTGTTTTCCCTGTTGACGACCCGGCTTGCCTGACCTCTCTTGATCTCTGCTCCTCAGGTTTGGACCTCGGCCTGTACCTGGATACCTCTCTGCCTGCCGCCTGCCTTGACCTCAGCCTGTACCTGGATACCTCTCTGCCTGCCGCCTGCCCTGACCTCTGCCTGTACCTGGATACATCTCTGCCTGCCGCCTGCCTTGATCTCAGCCTGTACCTGGATACCTCTCTGCCTGCCGCCTGCCCTGACCTCAGACTGTACCTGGATCCTCCTGTGCTTCTCCTATCCTGACTTCAGCTTGTTTGCTACACTCCAGCATCATCTCTACATTGTGGTGTCAGTTCTCCCAAGCACTAGTGAGGTGATCCCAGTTTGCGACCCGGTGGGCACTAGGCAGCGAAGTCCGACATCCCCGCTAGGGGGGTGTTCCAGCATCTCCATTAGGGAAGGTGTTGGTGAAGACCCGTGGTCACTTAGATCCCGCATCTGGGTAAAACCTCATTCCCTAGTGGGAAGGTCAACTACCCCTGAACCATCAACCAGCTCATAACAATCATCCATTCACAGGTTGCTAGAAGCAGGTGAGGCAACATATCTACTCCAGTTGTATTTAAAGTCACTAATTTAAAGCCTATTCCTAATCCATATAGGGTGGGATTTCACAATGAAATCATGAATACCGAAACTCAAAAAATTTGAATATCATGCAAAAGTTCATTTTTGAAGCAATTTTGAACCAGACTGAGAGACCATTTATAGGCTCAGAAACTCTTTGCTGGTGTTTTGAATTAATTAGCTAATTAGAGTCTGACACATGAGCCTAGAATATTAAACCTTTTCCAGAGGCGTAGCTAGGGCTTTCAGCGCCCGGGGACAAAGACTATTAATGCGCCCCCTAAGGGGAAGGCGCGCCACGCCAAAAAAGGGTCGTGACCATATAATAAATGTGGGCGTGGTTATGGGTGGAGCCAAATGTACAGGAAGTTAGCAGGCTCACGCTCACCCACCCTCCCTCAGTATGTACCTTCATTCAGCAATCATGAGCCCCCTCCCCCCATCAAGACAAATTCAGCAATCATGAGGCCCCCAACATGACCAACTCAGCAATCATGAGGCCCCCAACAAGACAAATTTTAGCAATCATGAGGCCCCCAATAAGACAAATTCAGCAATCATGAGGCCCCCAACAAGACAAATTCAGCGATCTTGAGGCCCCCAACAAATCATGAGGCCCCCAACAAGACAAATTCAGAGATCTTGAGGCCCCCAACAAGACAAATTCAGCGATCCTGAGGCCCCCAACAAATCATGAGGCCCCCAACAAGACAAATTCAGTAACCAAGAGGCCCCCAACAAGACAAATTCAGCAGTCATGAGGCACATAAATAGACATCATTTCACATAAATAGGCAGAATGCCCCCTTAATATGGTAGACACCTCTCACCTGGCAGCAGTTCCCCAAAATACACTCAATCCGACAGCAGTGGTTCCCCAAAAATAGGTAGCCCCAGGTCTATAGGTGTCCCCAGAATAGGTGGCCAGCAGTATAGATGTCCCCAGAATAGGTGGCCAGCGGTATAGATGTCCCCAGAACAGGTAGCCAGGGGTAGAGATGTCCACAGAACAGGTAGCCAGGGGTATATGTGACCAGTATATGTAGCCAGGTGTATATGTGCCCAGTATATGTAGCTAGGTGTATATGTGTCCAGTATGTGTAGTCAGGGGGTATATGTGCCCAGTATATGTAGGCAGGGGGTCAGTGTTCTCCCCAGGCTCCTTTAGCCGGGTGCTCCACCCGGCTAGTTTTGGTGAGCACCCGGCTGTCATCTCTTCTGAGTTGTGCAGATGTTATGATCATGTCTGCAACGTTTACTGCTGGCTGCAGTGGTATTGTAACCCAAGCAGTTCTGATGTCATTACATGCATTTTCTTGCATAGTTTGGTTTGCACTTAAACTAGTTGCTGATTCCATCTGCAGTCACTCTGAAATTAATGACAGTTTAACATGCTCTTGTGTAAACAAACATTGTCTGCTGCAGTGGAGGGGCAGTCCCTTTCCTGCAGGCTGCATATCATTGTCTGCCTTTTCCTGCTATCAGCCTGTGATTAATTACCATTCACTTGTGTGGGAATCTGCAGGTCTGCTCCCATTGGATGACTTCAGTATAAAGAACTGCTTCCTGCAATGTCTCATGGGCTACCATAGTCTCAGATTCAGTCTGTTACTCTGCTCGTGCCCCACCTCGTTCCTGATCTGTGTGGACTGCGCTGACTCCTGCGAAGGGGTCAGCGAGTCCTCCTAGTTCTGCTCTTGTTCTAGAAGTTGTTACTTTGCTTGTCTTGTGTCATATATTGGTTCATCGCCAATATATACGCATACTTGCACGTTTATTATTTTCCTTGTATTCGTGTTACGTTGATACATCAGTGTCGCTGATATATACGTACACAAACTGTTTATATCCTGTGTTCCGTTAGTCAGCGTTCCAGCACGCTGAGCTAGTTATCCTGTTCCTGGTCCTGTTTGTGGATTGCGTTCATCTCTGCGAAGAGATAGCGAATCCTTCTGAGTGCTGTTCCCTGTATTACTCCAGTCTTAGTCAGAGTTCCTGCTTATACATATGTTAGTCAGACGTTACAAATAGTTTCATTGATAGCTGTAATTGTAATACGCTAGGAAATCATACTTATTGTATATTTATCTGTGTTACGTTCATCTGTCTTGGTCCTGCTGTTTCCTGGCTGTCCTGTCCTGTCTTTGTGAGGCACGCCATTGCTGCAAACGCATTGGCTACCTCATTCCAGTCTGTTTTATTGTGGACGCTTGCTGTCACTAAGTAGTGGCTAGTTAAGCAAGCGTTCATTCTGTCTACCTGTCCTGATCTCCTCAGTCCTGGTTTATGCGCTCAGCGCTACTTTGCGCTGAGACGTTATTTACGAAAGTGTTTGTGGCTGTTCGGATCTGCACCGGCTCTGTGCACCACAATCTCTTATTGGAGTCAGTCCTCTCCTCCACTAAACTGGGGATATCCTGATTCCTTGTGCTGGTGTGTGTACCTCCTTCACGTCAGCTTATGCATCACGTGCTGACCGTGGAGAATACACCTCCAAGCGTGACAGCAGAGAAGCGCCAGCCCAGTATTCCCTCATCTTGCCCCACCCGGCTACTTTTCCATGCCACCCGGCTGGAAAAAATTTCTGGGGAGAACACTGGGGGTATATGTCCCTAGTATATGTAGGCAGGGGGTAAATGTCCCCAGTATATGTAGGCAGGGGGTATATGTCCCCAGTATATGTAGGCAGGGGGTATATGTCCCCAGTATATGTAGGCAGGGGGTATATGTCCCCAGTATATGTAGGCAGGGGGTATATGTCCCCAGTATATGTATTCAGGGGGTATATGCGCCCAGTATATGTAGTCAGGGGGTATATGAGCCCAGTATATGTAGGCAGGGGGTATATGTCCCCAGTATATGTAGGCAGGGGTATATGTCCCCAGTATATGTAGGCAAGGGTATATGTCCCCAGTATATGTAGGCAGGGGGTATATGTCCCCAGTATATGTAGGCAGGGGGTATATGTCCCCAGTATATGTAGGCAGGGGGTATATGTCCCCAGTATATGTAGGCAGGGGGTATATGTCCCCAGTATATGTAGCCAGGAGGTATATGCGCCCAGTATATGTAGTCAGGGGTATGCGCCCAGTATATGTAGTCAGGGGTATGCGCCCAGTATATGTAGGCAGGGGGTATATGTCCCCAGTATATGTAGGCAGGGGTATATGTCCCCAGTATATGTAGGCAGGGGTATATGTCCCCAGTATATGTAGGGAGGGGGTATATGTCCCCAGTATATGTAGGCAGGGGGTATATGTCCCCAGTATATGTAGGCAGGGGGTATATGTGCCCAGTATATGTAGCCAGGGGGTATATGTCCCCAGTATATGTAGCCAGGGGTTATATGTCCCCAGTATATGTAGGCAGGGGTATATGTCCCCAGTATATGTAGGCAGGGGTATATGTCCCCAGTATATGTAGGCAGGGGTATATGTCCCCAGTATATGTAGGCAGGGGGTATATGTCCCCAGTATATGTAGTCAGGGGGTATATGTCCCCAGTATATGTAGGCAGGGGGTATATGTCCCAAGTATATGTAGGCAGGGGGTATATGTCCCCAGTATATGTAGGCAGGGGGTATATGTTCCCAGTATATGTAGGCAGGGGGTATATGCGCCCAGTATATGTAGGCAGGGGGTATATGTCCCCAGTATATGTAGGCGGGGGGGTATATGTCCCCAGTATATGTCGGCAGGTGTGTCCCACAGCAGGAGGGGAGCAGCGCAGTGGAGGGAGAGCTATGGGCACAGTGGGGAGGGGCAGACGTCTCCCGGCCCCTTCCCTCACCTTAGGGGGCTCTCCCTCCCTCGCTGTCCCCTCCACAACTAATGTCCGGGTGGCTGGCAGCGGCGGGCGGGACTTACCTGCGTCTAGTCGCAGCGCCGGATGGATCTGCCGCTACTCTGGTCTAGTCCAGACCAGAGCAGCGGCTGCAGGACCCGAACTTCCAGCGCTGGAGCGAGATGGAGGTAAGTCCCACCCGCCGCTGCCAGCCACCCGGATGGACATTAGTTGTGGAGGGGACAGCGAGGGAGGGAGAGCACCTAAGGTGAGAGAAGGAGGGGGGAGATGGCCCCCTTTCTCCACCGCTGCTCACAGCTCTCCCTCTTCTCTGTGCTGCTCCCCTCCCCCCCCCAAAAAAAAACCTGCAGCTAAGCTGGGCGCCCTCGGGGACCCGGCGCCCCGGGGCACCTGTCCTACCCCGACCCCCCCTAGCTCCGCGTCTGACCTTTTCTCAATATTCTAACTTTTCGATATTTTGATTTTGGGGTTCTGAATTAGAGATGGCCCGAACGGTTTGTAGGCGAACCGCGAACTTTTCCGGAAGTTCGGTTCGCCCCCATAGTGCATCACGAGGGTCAACTTTGACCCTCTACATCACAGTCAGCAGGCACATTGTAGCTGAACAGGCTACACTCCCTCCTGGAGCCACTCCCCCCTTATAAAAGGCAGGCAGCGTCAGGCTTTTCACTCACTCGTGTGCCTGCAGTAATTAGAGAAGGGAGAGCTGCTGTGCAGAGACCTATAGAGAATGCTTAGTTGGCTCTTGTAGGCTTGTTAGCTTGCTCCTTGCTGATTCTTATTGCTACAAAAGCACCCCTCAACAGCTCTTTTGAGAGCTAATCTTGTTCTTGTGATCTATTGTGTGTGTGTGTGTGTGTGTGTGTGTGTGTGTGTGTGTGTGTGTGTGTGTGTGTGTGTGTGTGTGTGTGTGTGTGTGTCCCACTTGCATTATATACAGCCCTGTTAGTCAGTCGCAGCTGGCCTTTGGCCCCTTGGTGGTATAACTGTCTGTGTGTGACAGGTGCACATTGTAATACCCATCACTGCATATACCTACCTGTTGTTCACAGTGCACCCATCTACCTACGTAAGTGCACGCAGTGTCACTGTACCTGTCCGGTACCTGTCTGTGTGTGACAGGTGCACATTGTAAATCCCATCACTGCATATACCTACCTGTTGTTCACAGTGCACCCACCTACCTACGTGAGCGCATGCAGTGTCACTGTGCCTGTCCGGCACCTGTCTGTGTGTGACAGGTGCACATTTGTAATACCCATTAGGCCTCGTTCACATCAGGGCCGTTTCTGTGCGCTTTTCACAGCGCACTGCCCTGTGCGTTCAGCAAGGTATTGATTTTTCCATGTAACTAAATGTAGCTGGTTCACATCTATGCGCTGCGCTGAGCAGCGTTACAGAAACGTAGTGTTGCAGGCATTTCTGTGCGTTGAGCTGGAAAGCGCACAGCAATGCAAGTGAATGGGTCCGCTTTTTTAGCGCATAGAAGCGCGTACAAGCGCATAGAAGTGCATGCGTTTTTTACCCCTAATTGGAGAAAAAAATACATTTACATACAAAAACAAAGTTTTATTGACAACTGCTGCTGCTACAGTAAGCAAAACGTGCTTTAAAGAAGCGCAGCGCAACGAACAGAAACGCGGACGAAAGCGCGCACAAGCGCATGCGTTTTTACCCTGTGCTTTAACACGTTTTTCAGCGCAGCAGATGTGAACGAGGCCTAACTGCATATACCTACCTGTTGTGTTCAGTGCACCCATCTACCTCCGTGAGTGCACGCAGTGTGATATACCACTCCGTGCATACCTGTTAACTGCACCTGTGTGACTGCACATTGTATTAGTCAAGTCAGTGCATACCTTTCACTTCATCCCCCCCCCCCCGATATGGACAAAACAGGTAGAGGCAGACCCAGAGGAAGGCCACCCGGCAGGTCTGTGCGAGGTCGTGCTGATGTGATTTCATGCGGTCCTGGACCAAAGTACAAAGTACATTGCTCAGAAGAAGGCACGTCCCATCAACTCCCAAGATTGTCAGGATGTGGTTGACTATTTAACACAGAACACCTCATCTTCCGCAGCCACCAGCGCTACTCCAAGTACCACATCCACTACATTTGACAGTTCACAGGAGTTATTTGGTGGGGAAATAACTGATGCACAGCCATTATTGTTACAACCAGATGAAGGTGCTAAGCAAGTTACACGACCTCATATGTCTGAGTTAGGCGAAACTATGGACGTAATGTGTGAGGAGGAGGATGATGAAGTACCTGCTGTTGGTGCAGTTTTGGAGTTGTCTGAGGCAAGCGAAGGTGAGCAGGATGATTATGATGATGACGATGATACGGATGACACATATGTTCCCAACAGAGGAGATGAACAGGGGGACAGTTCAGAGGGGGAGTCAGAGAGGAGTAGGAGGAGACCAGTTCCTGAAATAAGCAGCGGGAACTCGTCATCAGAAACAGCTGGTGGCAGTGTCCGGCGCCATGTATCGCCACCTATGGACAGCCAGCGAACATGCTCTTCAATGTCAGCTGCTGATGCCACCATAGTGCCATCACCCCAAGGGGGCTCAGTGGTTTGGACATTTTTCAATGTGTCTGCCTCAGATCAGAGCAATGCCATCTGTTCTCTCTGCCTCCAAAAATTGAGCCATGGAAAGGCCAACACCCATATAGGGACAACTGCCTTACGAAGGCACATGGAGAAAAGGCACAAACTGCAATGAGAAGAGCACCAGAGGAAAAGCAGCACAGGTTCAGAATCTTCAGCCTCTTTCTCCCTTGCACCTTCACAGCCACCCTCCTCCACTCTGCCTCTGACCTTGAGCGGTTACTGCTCCTCTGCCCACAGCAGCCAGGTGTCTGTGAAGGAAATCTTTGAGCGGAATCTAGTCATTCAAAGATTTGTGTCAAAGTACCCAGGCTTAGAGGACATCCTGAAACAGGCCAGGAAGTTGTGTGGGCATTTTAGGCGGTCTTACACAGCCATGGCGCTCTTTGCAGACATTCAGCGGAGAAAAAAGTTGCCGGTGAGGCGCCTGATTTGCGATAGCCCGACTCGCTGGAATTCGACCCTCCTTATGTTCTCTTGCCTGCTAGAACAGGAGAAAGCCGTCACCCAGTACCTCTACAACTACAGTAGAAGGACACAGTCTGGGGAGATGGGGATGTTCTGGCCCAACAACTGGACACTCATGCAAAAAGCATGCAGGCTCATGCGGCTATTTGAGGAGGTGACCAACCTGGTGAGTCGCAGTAAAGGCACCATCAGCGACTTGATCCCGTACGCTTACTTCCTGGAGCGTGCCGTGCGTAGAGTGGTGGATCAAGCTGTGGAGGAGCGTGAACAGGAACAGTTACTGGAGGAAGCGTTGTGGGATAAATTCTCATTAGAACCAGATGTTTCCTCAACACCTGCGGCAGCACAGAGGGGGGAGGAGGTGGAAGAGTCTTGTGGGGAAGAAGAGTCAGACTCGGATGATGAGGAAGGTGTTTCTTTGGAGGAGGCGGCGGCAGAAGAACAACAACAGTAGGCGTCACAGGGGGCTTCTGCTGCTCAACGTTCCCGTGGTATTGTTCAGGGCTGGGGGAGGAGGAGGACTTACCTGACGTCACTGAGGAAAAGCAAGAGGAGATGGATTGTACATCTGAATTCAACTTTGTGCAGATGTCGTCTTTCATGCTGTCCAGCCTGTTGAGGGACCCCCATATAAAAAAACTTAAGGGGGATGAGCTGTACTGGGTGGCAATGCTTCTGGACCCTCGGTATTGGCACAAAGTGGCGGACATGTTACCAACTCACCTGAAGGCAGAAAGGATGCAGCACTTGCAGAGCAAGCTGGCAATTATGCTTTACAATTCGTTTAAGGGTGATGTCACAGCACAACGCAATAAAGGTGCCACTTCCAGTAATCCTTCTCCCATGTCCACGCAGGAGAGGACAGGACACTCCAGCGATCTCATGGTGATGTCGGACATGCAGACATTCTTTAGTCAAACGCCTCGCCTTAGCCCTTCCGGATCCACCCTCCACCAATGCCTGGACCAGCAGGTAGCCGACTACCTCGCCTTAAGTGTGGATGTAGACACTGTGAGCAGCGATGAACCCTTGGACTACTGGGTGAGCAGGCTTGACCTATGGCCAGAGCTGTCCCAATTTGCCATCCAAGTTCTGTCTTGCCCTGCCTCAAGTGTCCTGTCTGGACAGCTGGAGGCATTGTCACTGAAAAGAGAAGTTGCCTAAGTCACAAAAGTGTTTCGTACCTCACCTTTATCAAAATGAATGAGGCATGGATCCCAGAGGGCTACTGCCCACCCCAAGACTAAGTCAGTCCCCACACACAGCATCTCTGCAAAGTCTGCATGCACGCCGTGTGACTGCCTGGCTGCAGTACAGCTGCAACAACAAAACAAAAGGCATGTACATGTGCCAATTTCCCTTCGTAATCATCACCTTGCCGCGGTGAAGGGGCTTGCGTATCACAATGAAGCAATGACCGACGGCTATATGAGTGTCTCGGGGGGGGGGGGGGGGGGGGCACACCCAAGATAATAAGGTCATTGCTTCATTGTGGACAGACCAAATTTGATCAGCTGGACAGTCACTGTTGTTCTATCATTGAGCTACCACAGCCCTCCGACCATATGGGCTTGAAAAGCGCCACGGCCTACACTCTCGCCATGGTGCGCACCAGTCCAGCATGGCCGTCACTGCACAAACAGCTGTTTTCGGTGCGTTACACAGTGAGTTTGGTGTGTCAGTGTGAGGCAGTACTCTAATTACACTCCCTGATTGATGTATACACCAATTTAGCATTCAATGTGATCTCTGCCCACAAAACGCTGCTTTGCGTCCAATCCAGATTTTTCCCCGGGACTTTTGGCATCTATCCCACTCCGCCATGCCCCCCTCCAGGTGTTAGACCCCTTGAAACATCTTTTCCATCACTTTTGTGGCCAGCATAAGTGTTTCTAGTTTTCAAAGTTCGCCTCCCCATTGAAGTCTATTCCGGTTCGCGAAAGTTCTCGCGAACCAAACTTTTGCGGAAGTTTGCGAACCCGGTTCGCGAACCAAAAATCAGAAGTTCGGGCCATCTGATAAGCTGTAAGCCATAATCATCAAAATTATAAAAAAATAAGGGCTTGAAATACCTCTCTTTGCATGTAACGAGTCTATTTAATATATTTCTTTTACCTTTTAAGTTGAATTTCTGACATAAATGAGATTTTGTACAATATTGACATTTTTCGAGTTTTACCTGTATTACATGAATCTGCATCTCAGATTTGTGGTATGAGAGGCCCAGCTACATTACAACATGTTACACAAATCTAGTTCATGCTTTAACGTCATACATGTTACATTTATAACAGGTATTCAGCTTTATACATATGTTAGCATAAAACAGTAAAGTAGTATACACCTACAATTGGAAACAATTGCATTCATTAATTCATTATATATGTAAATTATGAGTTACTTATATTAGCTATCAGTGTAGTATACTGCTTCTGTTGTTATGCATCTTTTGACAGTAAAAGTTCAATTATTGTTAGACATAACAGACTATAGTTACCTATCTGCATCTCAGATTCATGGTATGAGAGCCTCAGCTACATTACAGCACATATATGTACATTATGACTTGCTTATATTAGCTATCAGTGTAGTATACTGCTCCTGTTATTATGCATCTTTTGACCTGAAAAGTTCCATTATTGTTAGACATAACAGACTATAGTTGCCTATCTAAGTAGGTGGAACAGGAACATGGAGGGCCAGATTTCTGGAAAGGCCACAAAGGCCTGAGCCTTGATCACCTGCAGCCTTAAAGGGCAGCTGGACTTCAAAGAGGGGCGGCTGGACAGGGAAGACAAATTGAAAAAGGAGGCTGTTAATGGGGAGCAACACATGGAAGAGTGGTGCTGCTGCCCAAGAGAGCTGTGCATGAAAGAAAGGTGCTGTTGTACATGGATAGTACACATGGAATTGGGAGGCTGCATATGCCATGGGGGTACTCCTGCAGATGGAAGGGAGGCAAGAAGGAAGTTGGCCTAGGGGCGCTAAAAGTATAAATCTGGCCTTGGGAACATTTGTAATGCTGGAAAGATTTTTTTTCTTTTTTTATGTGCAGTCTGTAGCTCTGCTGTAGTGTTTTGAGAACATATTTGCCACAGCATCCTAGAGCACTGCTATTAAATAAATCAAATTCTAGAAGAGACAGTTACTGACTACATTGACAAATTTAAAACAATAGTATATTCTAAACCAGACCAATGGGCTATTTTTGAGTAGTGTAGTGTTGTCCCATGTAGCCTACATTTGTCTAGCGCAGACATCAAAACTGAACAGTGCCCTGAACCCAGTCTGCCACGTGCACCAGTGTTTGTCTTTTTTGCAGCTTCCAGTATGGAGAATCATCGGGTGAGTGGTTAGAGAGGGAGGCAATGTGAGAGGTATACCTGCACGTGGTGTCCTCTGCTAGTGACAGTCTACGATTATGTCTGACTGAACCCTCTCACCTGAATGTTTGTGGACCATATAAAATGGCAAACTGCTGGCTGGGAGTGAGGATTTGCTTCTCATGTGAACCACTTAAGCAGTCAAAGAAGAATTTCCTTTAAACAATCAACCTAACGCTGGGACCATTGCATGCATTTGCACGCTGATATCTTGAAGATTCTGCAACTTAAAGGGAGCCAGAGAGGAAGGATAGGGAAAAATAGGAAAAGGTTTTATACATACCTGGGGCTTCCTCCAGGGCCCATAAGCACGGATCGCTCCCACGCCGCAATCCTCCGCTTCCTGTATCGCCGGTACTGGGCCCCGTCACTTCCGGCGGACCCGACCAATTGTCCGCATGCACAGGGGCTCCCTCCATACCCTTACGCATGCGGCTGCGCAGTTTGAAGCCGCACGCGTAGGTATATAGAGAGCCCCTGTGATGTGGACAATTGGCCACGTCCGCCGGCCAACTGGCCGACTCGCGGAAATGACGGGACCCTGTACCGGCGGATCCAGGCAGCAGAGGACGGCGGCGTGGGAGTGATCCAGGCTTATGGGGCTGGAGGAAGCCCCAGGTATGTATAAAACCTTTCCCCCAACGTCTCTGGTTCCCTTTAAAGAGGAACTTAAATAAATATAACTTAATAAATAAAATTGCTTATTTTTTGCAAACAATATTACTTAACAAATTATTTAGTCAATGTTTGCTCCTCACCCTGATATACATCCTTACATTTATCGCAGATGGCAGCATCTTTACTGCTGCTAAGATGAATCACTTAGGAATATTTTTTTTTTCTCTGGGAAGTGAGTAGAAATACCTGGGCTCCTATTCAATTGCCTTTTGCTCCTAAAGCTGACTTCTCCCTAGAAGATGCAGCCAGATGGATCGGCGAATGCCCCGACAAAAGATAGTTGTTTGTGGTGGTGTAAATGAACAATTGTGTGAAGATCTTTGACATGATCGCATCAAACCCACGCAAGTTAATGTGGATCAGGCCGATCCTCAACAACTTAATCGGACTGGTCGGTCGTTCAAAGACAAACGATCCCCACTGGTGGCGGTCAACATTGTTTAACACATTTTTGTTAAATGATGTTGTATGATTTGGCTCCTGCTCAGCACTAGAAAAGGTGAGACTGCAGTGCATCATCCAAACAGCAGAAAGGATAATTGGCTGTAGCTTACCTTCCCTGCAGGATCTTTACGCTAACAGGTGCAGAAAGAGAATGACCAAGATTGCCTCTGACCCCTCTTACCCTGCTCACTCCATCTTTCAGCTCATGTCTTTAGGAGTAAGACTCCAGTCAATTGCAACTAAAACTTCTAGAGGCAGGAACAGTTTTTCCTTCAGGCGGTAGCTATACTTAATGTAGAACCATGCTAGAGCTGCTAGGACTTGAAAGCATAAAGCACAGAACTGAAAATGAACACCCTGTTCACTGCCACTATAACTTACATACTGTAGTTGACATGTAATATATATATATATTGTCTGTCCGTGTATTGTTTTGTTTGTGTCTGTTAAGCAACTGCCAATTCAAATTCCTTGTAATTGCAAACTTATTTAGCCAAATAAAATGATTCTGATTCAAAGGTGATATAGAAAAAAAATCGTTTGTCGCGCAAAATCATTTGTGAAAAATCATTCAGTGGGTATGGGCCTTTAGTTTCTCTTAGAGCTCGTTCACACTATGAGCGTTTCCATTTTTTTAAAATGCTGGTGACTGGTGTAGAAATCACCCTAAAAGCGCTTGTGCAATGTTTTCCTAAGAGAGTCCTCACATGTGAGTTTTTCAATTTCTTTGAAATCACAAAAGCGCTACATGTACCATTTTCTGAGTGCATTGACTTAATGGAAGGTATAGGAAAATCGCAAAGCGCTTGAAAAAGCGCTTCGTATGGCGGTTTCCTGAGTACTTTTATGAATAAATACATTGGGCTAGATTCACTAAGACAAATAGCATGCATTATCAGAGTTAAGGTGCCTTATCAGAGTTAAGGTTCCTTATCAGAGTTAGAGTGCCTTATCAGAATAGCCTAGCGAGCACTACAAACTGATGCCTGCTAATTGGCAATGCGAGGACTCCACTCGTCCTGCCCTGAGCTCCTGTGGGTCCAATCACTTTAAAGGACATTATCCCCACACTTTGATTGGCCTAATAGGCTGCCTGTCACTTGACATCAGGGCCGGGCCGAGGCATAGGCTGGAGAGGCTCCAGCCTCAGGGCGCAGTGTAGGAGGGGGCGCACAATTCATTCAGCTGTCATTCCTAATTGTGTTTGAAGCAGAAAGAAATAAGAAAAGGGGATACATGGCAGTGACTGCAAGCCAGATAACTAGATATTAAGGTGTTGGGGAGGTTGTGGGCCCTGTGGCCCTCTTCGTCTAATAGCAATCAGTGTGTGACAGCTGGGTTGGGAGGGATGGAGGGGCACACGTTGGTGTCTCAGCCTTGGGTGCTGGAGGACCTTGTCCCAGCTCTGTTTGACATGCACAAGTACCCTCAAGAATCAGAATTCCCATTCTGAAGTCATAATTGATGAAATCAAAATTAGTCACAGCTTCACTGTTCAGAAACTTTTTATTGTATCAAATTAGCATGATTAAAAGCAATGTTGAAAACAAGGCATGGTCGCATGACATCCATAAGGCTGTATACAGACTAATAATAAATAGGCCAGGCTCTATAGTTCCTATGATCCTATGATGAAGATTAATACAACATAATAATACAACATTATATATATATATATATATATATATATATATATATATATATATATATATATATATATATATATATATATATATAAATAAATAAAATGTGCAGTCTCTCAAGAACAAATTGCAAAAACATAACAAAAAACTAAAAATATTTTCAGTGAAGCATGCAATAAACATGCTGAAAAAATATACATAGATCTGCACAATATTGTTAAAGCGGTATAAAACCCTGACATAATATTCAATAAAAACAGGTTTTCCTACTTTTTATAGGCCATACGGTTATCATATTTGCATTTGTACATAAGTATTATTATTCATTTAAAAATGACAAGTTCCCAAAAGAACAGTTTTTTGCTTTGAGAGCTGCCTTTACATTTTATTTATGTTGTATTGAAGACATAAATGCTTTTTAGTGTCTCTCTGTGTCCAGGAGCTTCTGCACAGTCAGAAAATGTGTCACATTCCTCACTTGATGCAATTAAGTAAACACAAGATTACATTATCTACAGTTCGGATGAGTCCAGCTTTACTGGCAGGGAACTTCTAATTCCTGTGTGTAACCCTTTAAATGCTGTTCTAGTAAAATGTAAAAAATACTGGTTGTATATAATATGCTGTAAATAATCAATTAGAGCAAAGAAGAAATGCTGGGTTTCGTTCCGCATTAATATTCATAGATATCACATGGTGCTGGTGTAAGGGAGATAACACCATAGAAAAATGGCAAAAAAGTGAAAAAGTATTTAGAGTGAAGCACATCAATGAAAGTGCTAGTGCAAAAAGATGGCCAATATATCCACCAAGAATATAATGCAACAGAAAGCATCAATAAGAAGTGTTATAGAGGAAATACCACGTCTGCAGTGAATAGGAGCAGGAACCAAAGTGAAGTGATGAGAGTAGTGAGGATCTTACCCAGTAGCAGGTGAGAGTCTTACCCAGTTTAATGCGAATAATAAGAAAGAGAATTGAAAAGTTCATTATTTCTCAGTTTTCGTCCATTATAGTTTTAAAATACATGCTAACGTAATTAAATTCCACACTTTATTTGTCAATTTGTCCCGGTTATTGCAATGCTAAAATTATAAACCTAGAAAAATGTATGGTGACAATATTTTATTTGGAAATAAAGATGCATTTTTTCAGTTTTACATCCATCACGAATTTCTAGCCCATAATTTAATAATAATATACCCTCTTGCCATACACATTAAAAATGTTTATTCCCTAAAGTCAGTAGGTGTAATTTTACTATTTGGCCACAAGATGTCCTCACACATTACTTCCTATAAGCGTACAATAAGTGACTATTGGCTATTGCGTCCCTGCGGCTGTAGCAGCTGCCGCTGCGGACGTGAAGCCCAGCAGCAGTAATGGATAATAGACATACAACACTAAAATGTAATGTATTTCAAACCATATAGGTATGGCGTGAGGAAGCGTGCAACCAGGGCAGCACAGGCGCAGTGGCCATCGACTGGCCAATCAGTGGAAACCAAAATGTAGCCGCTGCAGGGGATTGGAGGATCGTTCCACAGGACGTCTGCAGGGGTCTGGTAGAAGCCCCAGGTAAATTAATTATTTTTGTTTTTTTTTAGGTTCACTTTAAACACCCTTGCAAAAATGTGCCCTTTCTGGATACACAATATTAAGGATAAACTGAGTTACCTTAGAGCAGCTTTACTTAGCACAGCACATGTGTTCAATAGAAATTATCAATTTGCCATTCTGAAATTCAAGGTGAATGCATTGTGAAATGCTCCATTTATTAGGAGAATGACTTAAAAATCAAACCTCTGGTTGGCTTGTTGCAATTATGTGGCTATGTTTTACTTATGCCTCCTGTGTAGGCTAACAGGAAGTGAATCAGCAATTCAGTCAGCCAATCAGAAATCTAAAGATCAATGACTTAATCAAATCTATCACATGCTTCTGCATGAATTTTCCTAAAGGAGAATTTGTATAAAATAAATCCTGTAGTCCCCACCCAAAACATTTTTATTGTTAAAATAAAGCTAAGTAATCAAATCTATTGCAAGTATATACTGTGCCCTTCTCCCCCGTATAAATAAATTGCACATTCATCCTACAGTTAAATATGGCACAGTCAACATTTAATATGTTCTACAATTACGGAGGTGAGGTAAACTGCAGTGTGTTGATGTGATAAATGTTAATATAATATTTCTGAATAATTTTACATACAGACATGCAGGCAATGACCAGTACTGTAAGCCTTAACAAAGGGTTAATCAGTTGCAAAAAGTTATCATCGGCTTTCCATTCCTTCCCCTCCTCCTTCCCATCTCCATTTGGAAAGAAGGTTGCCGTCTTTATGTTTCAACTGTAGCAAAAGATTAAATTGTTTACAAGCTCAGAACCCTAGCTGGCTGGATGAGCTGCAAGAGACAAAGATAGACATTCTAATTCTCTGCTGTACTTTGTGCCTCCGTCCTCCTCTGCTAACACTAATTCTTTTATCTGGCCCCAACACTCCAGGCATTATGTGCATTCATAAAAAGAGAGGGAAAAAAAGAACCGAAGCAGGCAAAATTACTGTTCTGTACGCTGTACCACTGATAACAATCTCTTGAATACTGATTACTTTTTTTTTTCTCCACACAAAGCGACCAACACAAGTTGGTCTTTAACCCTTTATCTTTAGCAAGCAGAAAGACACAAGGAACATCTTACTCAGTTGGAAAAAAAATAGCACACACAAGAATTACTGTTATCTCCTAGCCAGAAGAGCAACAGCAGAGATAAGGAAAGCCTGAAGAATTAAAAGGGACATTGCATTTGGGCTGTAAATTCATGCTGGAGCTGGTTCTATTTGTCTGTCACTGTGGTTCATAATTTTTCCAGGTTGTTTTGATAGACTTATTGTGAGGACTGCATAGAAAACTCATCAGCATTTGTTGCCTGTGAGCATTATTGTCAGTGGTAACCACATGCTTATAGACAGGGAAAGATAATGGTTGAAGTATAAAAGAGATAAAGGCGAAACCTCTTCTCATTAAGGGCTATCTCCACCTCTGCAGGCTCTACAGTATTGTGCGACTAGGACTAGAGGACTGAGCATAAATTATAGCTAAAAAAAAGACTGAGGGCAGCATCATTATTTTGAAAAACTTATAATGACATGCCACAAGCTTAAGACCTATTTACTTCAAAGGCTGACAATAAATATAAAGAAAGCCTACACTGAAGTGACCAACATTGAGCGTGTATTGATTGCTGCTTTCCCAAAGCTTGCCTGTAGAAAACATCTAAAACAAAGAAAATGTATTTGAATCTTGTCCTGTGATAGGTTAAATGATTTGACTTTTACTTCCCTTAGTTCTCCGCAAGCAAGCAGAATATATATATATATATATATATATATATATATATATATATATATATATATATATATATATAATGTATTTATGTTTAAGTCACTTGTTAACCTTTTAACATTGCAAAGTCTATGTTATACAATGAGGATTAGTTGGGCTACAGCAATTTACAAATGCAGCAATTGTAGGATGCAATGCAGAAGATGCATATATGTGAAGGTGAACTGATTTAACTGGGTACCAGTAACCAAGTTTGCACCTGGTATCTAATTTCCATGGCCCCTAACACATCACCACCCTACCTACCAAGCCTAACCCTAACACCATCCTCTGCTCTATGTTTAACCTTCCTGGCGGTAAGCCCGAACTGAGTTCGGGCTATGCCGCCGGAAGGCACCGCTCAGGCCCCGCTGGGCCGATTTGCATAATTTTTTTTTTGCTGCACGCAGCTAGCACTTTGCTAGCTGCGTGCAGTGCCCGATCGCCGCCGCTACCCGCCGATCCGCCGCAATTCCTCTCGCCGCGGCCGCCCCCCCCCCCAGACCCCGTGCGCTGCCTGGCCAATCAGTGCCAGGCAGCGCTATGGGGCAGATCGGAGTCCCCTCTGACGTCACGACGTCGATGACGTCGGTGACGTCATCCCGCCCGTCGCCATGGCGACGGGGGAAGCCCTCCAGGAGATCCCGTTCTTTGAACGGGATCTCCGGATCTCCGATCCCCGGCAGCGATCGGAGGGGCTGGGGGGATGCCGCTGAGCAGCGGCTATCATGTAGCGAGACTTTGTCTCGCTACATGAAAAAAAAAAAAAAAATTTTAAAAAAAAGATTTGCTGCCCCCTGGCGATTTTTTTGCAAACCGCCAGGAGGGTTAAAGAGGATACCATACTATCTCAGAACAAAAACCCACATATATAAGTAGATGAATACTTGCTCTACTTACATAACATTTGTATTGCAATGTCCACATTTTGATTTTAGTGATTTTCCTATCGTAAATAAAGGTAAAAACCTTCTTAGGATTCACCATTTTAACTGTGTCTCTCTTGAAGCTAATTCTGATGTAAAGTTCCTACCCTACTCTCCTCTGCCTGATTGTGTATGCATTGCCCACCCTCCTACCAGTCTTCAGGCACTCCCACCCAGCTCTGCAATAGAAAGTGCATTGTCTCAGCATGAGAAATACTGGCCAATCAGAGAGGAACAGAGGTGTGGGATGGGAAAACAGGAGGGAAAGAGGCTTCAGCCAATTAGGCTACATTAGTTTGAGAGCAAAGTAAAAAAGTAAAAAAAAAAAACAACCCAGCATGCCCTGCAGCTTCCTTTGTGTGGCAATGTACCAAATGAGTCAGCTAAATTGGGGAATGATCATTTATCAACATGAAAAGTAAGAGTGATGTAACTTTTGGATTGCCTGGTTAGCAACCTTATTACTTGTTTACCAGATAAAAATAAAGAATTGATTTTTGATTTTATGCCCGACAGTTACACTTTAACACTAACCTCTCCTGGCTGTATCTAAACTAAATTGGCATCCTCTTCTTCACGGTTACTTCCACTACAATCCTAACTATAACCCCTTCCCTGTATGATGAATAATCACTACAGAGATCATTTCACAATTCCCAATTAGAAGCTCTATCCTTTAAAAGATGCCTAACCCTATCCTCAAAAGATGCCTCTAATATCCCAGATTTATAAACATTGGCTTTACTCCAAAACCTGAAACTGTACATGATAGAAGTATAAGTTTCTTATGGGGTATCCTGACCAATTATATTAGCCAGAGGACTGAATGTAAAAATATAGATAGCATTATGAAACAAGGCAATTTAATAAGTTGCCTTCTCCATACTCCTCTTACAAGATATGCCAGTGAAACAACTGTAAATTACTATTTTTAAGTAGCTAGTGCTGTGAAACAGGCTCATAGATAATCATCTTTTTTGAAGGTGCTTGTGTGCTTCTCTGACAAGACATAGCAAGTGTTGGCCCACTGCATACTCCTTTGACAAAATATAGGCAGTGTTGTGAAACATACTGTATGTCAAAACTGTGAAACAAGTCACAATAATTTGTTTTGTGTTTTTCGGGAAAAAAAATAACAGTATTTGGGAATTAGGCCATTTTTTTATTGACAGATATCTTGTTGTGTGTCTGAGTCAGCTGTGGGAGGCAAGAAGCTTTCTAATAACCCTTTCTTATTTATTTTTATAAATGTTAACCTGTGCAGATTTTCATGTGACAAGCAGTTTTTGTTATCTGACATGACCCATCCTGCAATACTAAAGGCCCACTTTGAGAATACACTGTAGGCCAGGTTTGACAAACATTCTAGAGCAGATTGCATTTCAGGCCACTGCTCAAGTTTAGCTTCCCAGTAGTCCACAGTTTTATTGTGATGTCATACAGCATATTATATAGTATGTAATAGCATATCATTATGTCTGTGTTGTTGCTTGTTGGTGGCTGCTGCTAGTGGTTTGTGGTTGAGATGTCTGCTGTTGCTTTGAATGTTGAAAAGGATCTTCATCCAACTTGATGGTTATATGACTTTTTTTTCAAACCAAATATCTATGTAACATTAGCATTTTTGACAACACTAGTGCTGTTGCATGTTGCATTGTGACATGCATGTGAACTGAATTTGACTGACCCAATTTCAAGGGACATACAATCTTCAGATTGCAAGATGGATACAGCTGGCAAACATCTAGCTTGTTGCTGGTGTATTGTAATGTTATACATTATTTTAACATTTATATGCATCTGTGGCAAGGGAATGCACCAAGAAAAGATAGAAAAGATCATATATAAGCTGTGATGCAAAACACACTAGTCATACTGCATACAGGCTGGTCAACAGCTGGTGGGATGGTGGTCTACAGTAATGCAATCTGTTGCTTATTTTAATATTAATATTAATATTTATATTAATATTAGTTAGCTAGAGGTACCCTTAGTACCCAGATTTTTGATACCGATTAAAAAAAGTACTGCATGCTGCTACGTTTTTTAATTGGAATAAAAAACCAGATCGTATAAAAAAAAAAAATCGGAATCGCATGTAGAGTGCAAGCGACCTTACAGTCAAAAAAATAAAATAAAATCCTCCAATTGGATAATGAAAAAAACCCACACAGTTAAAACACCTAAAAATGGCTAAGAACAAGACTTTGGAGTATTTTGCATTTTGGTCTTTGATAAATCCCAATTTACATCCTACTGAACATGTATGGAAAGGATTAATACAGTCTAGATAAGGCACCCTTTTACCCTCACACAGCAGGTGTAGTTTGTTTAAAGGGCAACTGTAATGAGAGGGATGTGGAGGCTGCCATATTTATTTTCTTTTAAGCAATACCAGTTGCCTGGCTATCCTGCTGATTCTCTACCTAAAGGTGGTGTCACGGAATATCCAAATTTTCCGCCGTATAAGACACACTTTTTCTCCCCAAAAATGGGGAGAAAAAGTCCCTGCATCTTATAGACCAAAAGGCAGTTACCTGACTTACGAATGCCCGCCGTTATGAACCGTGACCCGCCGCCATGTCGGGGATTCCTGGCCTGTGCCTCCACTCCCCCCCCCCTCGCATGCCTCCGCTATCCCCTCTAATCTCCTTCTGCCTCCCTCCCTGTGTGCAAAAACCAAAGGAAGGGAGCACCCTTCCAAGAGGGGAAAGCAGCATGCCCAGGTCTCACCCCAGTGCCTCCTGGGGAGTACAATCCATCAAAAGCAAAAAGACCGGCACCGCTGTCTGTAGTTATAGCTCTTTATTATCACTCATATAGCTCTTTATTACCCCCTCCTTTGTGCCTCCGCTCTCCCCCTTGTATGTCCTGCCCCCCTTTGTGTCTTCAGTGGCTTACCTGGTACATGTTGCCACAAGGACTGCAGACACCTGGCTTCTCCATATGCTTCCTTTTGAGCACAGCATTTACTGATTGCGTCATCAGTAGCCACGCAGTAGAGGAAGCAAATGGAGAAGCTGGGTGTCTGCAGTCCTTGCAGTGGCATGTATCGGGTAAGCCGCTGCAGACACGGAGGGGGGCAGGACATACAAAGGGGGTAGCAGAGGTACATGGGGGGTGGAGAGACACCAGAGGAGACACTGCTCACGTGAAGGGGGGCAGGAGGAGATTAGAGGGGGCGAGCTGAAGCATGTGGGGGGGGGGGCACAGAAGGACAGATGGGGAGACTGGGCACACAGGAGGGAGACATGGGGCACACAGAAGGACACATGGGGAGATGAGGCACACTGAAGGACACATGGGGAGATGGGGCACACAGAAGGACACTTCGGGAGACGGGACACACAGGAAGGAGACATGGGGCACACAGAAGGACACATGGGGCAACAGGAGGAAACATAGGGCACACAGGAAGACACATGGGTAGACATGGGGACAAAGGAGGACACATGGGGAACACAGAAGGACACATAGGGCACACAGGAGGACACATGGGTAGACATGGGGGACACAGGAAGACACCATTTGGGAATTGGGAGATAACATGTACAAGACGCTCCTGGAATATGGAAGCACCAGGTTTAGTATATTTTTTCCCCGGGTTTTTGCCCTCTAAACCTGGGTGCGTCTTATATTTGGGAGCGTCTTATACAGCGGAAAATATGGTAGATAAAGTTTCAAATATATTTTTTCTATGCCATTTTCACTTATGTTAATATTTCAAATAAATATTTTACTAAATTAAAACTTTAAAGCAAAGTCTGATCTACAGTATGTATGTAAAATATGAACTAAACAATCATAGGTTCCACTAACTTTCGTTAATTTTATATTATTTCTGAGACATTTTATTTCAGAAACTGTATGGTATTATGCAGGGGTCTAGTCCTGGAAAAAGAAATGAGTGGACTCACCTGGAAAATGGGCGTGGTCAAGCATAATGTGGGCGTGGTCATGGGCGGGACCAAATATACATGACCTTAGCAGTGATGTAAAAGGTCTGCCAGGGAAGTTTGAGCTCTGCCGTAGTGTATCCCCCCAAAATAGATGTAATCTGACAGCATTTCACCAAAAAGACACATAATCTGGTAGAAGTTCCTCCAAAATACAGATAATATGGAAGTGGTTCCCCCAAAATAGACAGTGTGGCAGCAGCAGTTCCCCCAACATACACATAATTTGGAAGCAGTTCCCCAAAATACGCGAAACCTGGCAGCGGATCACCCAAAATACACGTAACACCCAAAATACATATAATCTGGCAGCAGTGGTCCCCCAAACATACACAATCTGGCAGCAGTTCCCCAAAATACGCATAATCTGGCAGCAGTCGTTCCCCTAACATACACATAATCTGGCAGCTGTTCCCCAAAATACACGTAATCTGGCAGCAGCTGTTCCTCTAACATACACATAATCTGGCAGCTGTTCCCCAAAATACATAACAGCAGATAATCTGACAGCAGTTCCCCCAAAATAGGTATCCCCAGCATAGGTAGCCAGGTCTATAGGTGTCCCCAGTATAAGTAGCCATGAGTATAGTAGTCCCCAGTATATGTAGCCAGAGGTATATGTGCCTAGTATATGTAGCCAGGGGTATATATCCCTAGTATATGTAGCCAGGGGTATACGTGCCCAGTATATGTATCCAGGGGTATACGTGCCCAGTATATGTAGCCAGGGGTATACGTGCCCACTATATGTAGCCAGGGGTATACGTGCCCACTATATGTAGCCAGGGGTATACGTGCCCACTATATGTAGTCAGGGGGGTATATGTGCCCAGTATATGTAGCCAGGGGTATATATGCCCAGTATATGTAGTCAGGGGGTATATATGCCCAGTATATGTAGCCAGGGGTATATATGCCCAGTATATGTAGCCAGGGGTATATATGCCCAGTATATGTAGCCAGGTGTATATATGCCCAGTATATGTAGCCAGGGGTATATATGCCCAGTATATGTAGCCAGGGGTATATATGCCCAGTATATGTAGCCAGGGGTATATATGCCCAGTATATGTAGGCAGGGGTATATGTGCCCATATGTAGCCAGGGGTATATGTGCCCATATGTAGCCAGGGGTATATGTGCACAGTATATGTAGCCAGGGGTATATGTGCCCAGAATAGGTGTCCCCCAGCAGGAGGGGAGCAGCGCTGTGGAAGGAGAGCTGTGAGCAGCACCTTAGGGTGCTCTCCTTTCCTCGCTCTCCCCTCTTGAAGTAATGTGCGCGCAGCCGGCAGCGGGCGGGACTTACCTCTCCTCGTCGTTGGAACTCCGGATCTGCGTGCCGCAAGTCTGGTCTGATACAGACCAGAGCAGCTGCACGCAGATCCGACGCCGGACCGAGGAGAGGTAAGTCCCGCCCGCTGCCGGCTGCGCGCACATTACTTCAGGAGGGGAGAGCGAGGGAAAGAGAGCACCTAAGGTGAGGGGAGGGGGGGGGGAAATGGCCCCTCTTCTCCACCGCTGCTCACAGCTCTCTTTCCACTGCGCTGCTCCCCTCCGAACATGGCAGGGTGAACGGCGTCCACCCCAGGGAAATAGTAAGTGGACGCCGTTCACCCGCGTCCACGCACCACTCGACCCCTGGTATTATGCATCTGCACTGCACCATGATGTCTTTTTTCCTATTTAAAATACCCTTTTCACATGTCTGGACAATCCGAACTTAGCATGTATTGAATAACAAATATAAATCAGGTGAAAACTGCATCTGGTTTATTCTATCAGTAGCTGCAGAGAAAATGGTTGCTAAAACAATTTGTGATTTTTTTTTACTTTTATCAGTTCCACCCATCCCACATACCACACCTCTCTATTAGTCCTATCATAGGATGGCTTCCCTGGCCAGTAGGGCAGTTCTGGATCTCAATTCACTATAGCTTTATTTTGATTTTCAGAAGATTACAGTAGCCCAAACTTCTGGAACCACTGATCATTTTGACATTTAGCTTACACCTAAATAACCTTCGACTTCCCAGGTACATTACATGTTTCTTTTAAGCAGACAAATATTTGCACTGCTGCTTTTGGCCTGATCTTCTTCATGTGGTTTCTTATTGTGTCTAAGCTTTAGAAGGAAGTAGAAGCGAAGCAGAGAAAAACAGCGCTGGAGATTTCGGCCCAGCCACCACTCCCATAGGCTGCAATAGGAATTATGACTAAAGTGGCACTCAGACAGTAATTTGGGTGCCATCAAAAGACGGCACCCAAATTACTTTAAAAACAGCATAATTCGGCCACCAGCAATAGCTGAGTCCATAGCGGCCTGGAGGGGGAATAGTAATTAATGTCACTGGGACTTTTACAGGGTAAAGAGCAGGGTGAGCTATTTTTCTGCTTTACTCTGCGCCAAAATTTCCAGATGGCTTAACTATATGTATGCAGTAAAAGCTGGAGGATGTGGGTTTTTTTGTTAATAATTAAAAGAATAATATATATTTTGCTTGAAATAACAATATATGGATAGAAATGTAGACGTTGGCCTTATGAATTTAAAACAAATGTGACTAGTGATGATCAGCTACACATGATCAGCTACACATGTAAACCACTTCCCTACCACAGGTTATTTCTCCTTAAAGTGAAACCCAAACCAAATATTTTTTTAAATTAAA
The DNA here is from genome assembly GCF_040937935.1 of Hyperolius riggenbachi. Classification (NCBI taxonomy): domain Eukaryota; kingdom Metazoa; phylum Chordata; class Amphibia; order Anura; family Hyperoliidae; genus Hyperolius; species Hyperolius riggenbachi. The sequence continues at coordinate 332,138,665 of NC_090647.1, forward strand.
AATATTTAGTTTCACCACTCTGACACATACAAAGATAAATTAACACTCCTTCAAGCCTATGAGCATTTCAGTGCATGATTTTCACCCTTCTCTTTTCAGAATCAGAATCAGAATCAATTTATTTCGCCAAGCATGACTGGGTCAGGCCCGGAATTGGGTTTGGCACAATGGAGCAATCCATAGAAAGAAAGGCAGGAAAACATTAGAATGACAGTAGTATCTCAAACTCAAGTACAAGCATACACGAATATACAATCACAATTAAATATACACAGCCGAAGCCCGCCGCTCCTATGCAGGTGGTAGGGCGCTGATAGTGGGTGGTAGGATGTTAAGGGAGTTCAGGAGGCTAACGGCCATCGGAAAGAAAGAGTTCTTGTGTCTGGTGGTTTTGGTGGGGATGGCCCGAAGTCTCCGACCCAGTGGGAGTGGGGTGAAAAAACATTGGCCTGGGTGAGAGAGGTCACTTGCAATCCTCAGTGCCCTGGCTTGCAGTCTCGTGTTATACTGGTGGTCAAGTGGGGGCAGAGGTCTCCCAATGGTCCTCTCTGCCGACCTAATGATCCTCTGTAATTTGTGCCTGACACTGGCGGTGGCTCCCACATACCAGACCAAGATGGCGGAGCAGAGGATCGATTCAATGGTGGCAGTGTAAAAGCATGTTAGAATCTCCTGAGCCATGCCGAACTTCCGCAGTTGGCAGAGAAAGAAGAGTCTTTGCTGGGCTTTCCGTTGGGTTGATGTGATATTGGCTCTCCACCTAAGATCGCTGGAGATGGTGGTGCCCAGCAGGCGAGCGCTGGGCACTCTGGCCACCTCGGTGCCATCGATGTAGATGGGAGGTGGGGCAGGTGCTGACTTCCTAAAGTCAATTATAAGTTCGACGGTTTTGGTCGTGTTGAGCACCAGGCTGTTCTCTTTACACCAGTGGCATAGCCTTTCCACCTGCTGCTGGTACTCCCGGATGTTGTCATTGGTGACGAGGCCAACAATGGTGGTGTCATCCACAAATTTTATGACTTTGACAGAGTCTGCCATGGATCTGCAGTCATTTGTGTAAAGGGAGAAGAGCAGCGGGGAAAAGACGCAGCCCTGGGGAGCCCCTGTGTTTGTAACCTCTACCCGTGAGTGGATGTCCCCCAGCCTGACAACTTGGGATCTGTTGGAGAGAAAGTCGGTGATCCATAGCCGTAGGGTGGAGTGGACCCCCAGTGTGGTCAGGACATTCTGGAGGGTGCGTGGGCATATAGTGTTGAATGCCGAGCTGAAGTCTAGTAGCAGTACTCTGGCATAAGCATCCCTCCTGTCTAGATGGTTGTAGATGTATTCCAAGCAGATGTTTAGAGCATCATCAGTGGACCTATTTGCCCTGTAGGCGAACTGGAGTGGGTCTAGTAGGGGCAAGGTGGATAGCTTGAGGGTGGATAAGACCACTCTCTCTAAGGACTTCATGATGACGGACGTCAGGGCTACAGGCCTGTAGTTGTTGAGGTCGGAGATGCCCTGTTTCTTAGGGACAGGAATGATGGTGGACCTCTTGAAGCAGGCCGGGACTCTGCCCTCTGCCAGAGACCTGCTGAAGATGGCAGATAGGATGGGGGCAAGTTGCTCCGAACAGGTTTTGAGGCAGGCTGGGGACACGCCGTCAGGTCCCGAGGCTTTCCTGGCATTTAGCGTGGACAGGAGATGGCGAACGTCTGCCTCCCTCACTTCCAGAGAGTGTGAGTCCACATTTGGGTCGCTGTGCGCGGGGGCTGGGGGGGGGAGGTGGTGGGTGCCCCCCAGGCTCGGTCTGCCTTTCAAACCTACGGTAGAATTTGCTTAGTTCTTCAGCTAATTCGGGGCTGGGTGTTGCATGTTGCGGGGGAGGCTTGTAGTTGGTGGCAGCCTTAAGCCCTTGCCATACGGCTCGTGAGTTGTTCGAGCGCAGGTTCTGCTTCATCCTCTCAGCAAACTCCTTCTTTGCGGCTCTCAGCTCTCGCTTCAGAACGTTCCTCATCTTCCTGAATTCCTCCTGGTTTCCCGCCTTGTGAGCCTCCTCCTTACGTTTCCGCAGTAGCCGTAGCTTGTTGGAGAACCACGGTTTGTTATTCGGGTAGACCTTGAAGGATTTGGTTGGGAGGCAGGAGGCCTCGCAGAAGCTGATGTAAGAGGTGACGTTGTCCGCCCACTCGTCCAGGTCTTGAGCTTCCAGGGATTCCCAGTCCGTGCAATCAAAGCAGGCTTGAAGGTGGAGCTTGGCCTCGCTGGACCACACCTTGGAGGACTTCACGACCGGTTTTGCTGATTCCAGGAGCCTTCTGTAGGTAGGGATGAGATGAACAAGGCAGTGGTCGGAGGAGCCAAGTGCCGCCCCAGGGATTTCCTTGTAGGCATTCTTCAATGGCGTGTAACAATGGTCGAGGGTGTTCGGGCCACTGGTAGGGCAGGCAACATGCTGGTGGTAGCGTGGCAGCTCTTGTCGAAGGTTTGCCCTGTTGAAGTCCCCCATGACTATGAACAGCGAGTCTGGGAGGGATATTTCCCACTGTGAGATGGTGTCGCTGAGGGAATTCAAGGCGGATTTGGCGTCGGCATCAGGGGGAATATACACTCCGACAAGGACATAGGAGGAGAACTCCCGTGGTGAGTATACTGGCCTGCAGTTCACGAGAAGAAGCTCTAGGTCTGGGGAGCACTTCCTGTCGAGTACTGGTGGGGTGGGGCACCAAGAGGAGCTGACGTAGAAGCAGATGCCACCACCTCTCTTCTTCCCAGAGAGGAAAGGGTCCCGGTCCCCCCGTATGAGGCTGAAGCCTGGGAGGTGTAGGGCGTTCTCCGGGATGTTCTCATGTAGCCAAGTCTCCGTGAAGCAGAGTACTGGGGTGTTCCTCCCGAGCTCCCACCTGCCGCAGAGGAGACGCAGTTCGTCCAGTTTGTTAGGGAGAGAGCGGACATTTGCCAGGAGTACCGAGGGGATGGCTGACCTCAAGCCCCTCTTCCTGAGTCTCACGCGGGCCCCAGCTCGACAGCCCCTTCGCCGCCAGCTTGCACTGGGCCAGGACTTGCTGTATGTAGTTCTGGACCCGTTTTGTCAGAAGATTGGCCTCAGGGAGTGGTGGGCCACGATGTTCCCACCGCAGAAGTTGCTCCCTGGAGTACGTGGTACGCGTGGTGGAGTGGGGTGCGGGGGCGTGGCCGATGGCGGGAGTGGGGTGCCTACGGGGGGTAGAGGAGCCTGGCATTGCCAAGGGTCGCCTGCCACAGAGACAGCCCAGGTCTAAGTTAAAAGCAGTCTCGTGCAGTTGAGAGTTTATCCAGTGCGCCGTACAGTACAGTCTATCACATGAGCGGTTCAATACAGTCCCTCACAAAAGCAGTGCGATACAGCAGTGAGATACCGGTTCACCACCCGAACAGTGCAATACAGTCCTCATGAGCAGTGCGGTACAGCAGTGCAGTACAGACAATCACGTGAGCAGTGCAATACAGTCCAACTTGCGGTCAGTGCAGTACGGTGCGATGCAGTCCATCACATGAGCATGATTTGATATTCACCTCCTGTAGCCAATACCTGGAGTCCAGTGGAAACACAGAGACTTTACTAAGGGGGGCCCCCACCAAAAATCGTGATCACGCATTAGGCACCAGTATGTAAGCGCGGGATGAATGATGTGTGCATAGGATATATTATATATGTGCATATATTTATTGGAAACATGATTTCATGCTGAATCTGATAGCTATAAAGCTTTTATTCACTCTTTTTTAACTTTGCATCATGAGTATTCTATCCACATGAGTATTTTTGGAGTGTTCTTTAATGTTTTCCCTTGTTTGGATTAATAAAGTATTTGACACTTTTGCATACTAAGGTGGCCAGTAACCCATATATTTTTGTGCGTATTACAGCTAAGTTAAAAGCAGTCTCGTGCAGTTGAGAGTTTATCCAGTGCGCCGTACAGTACAGTCTATCACATGAGCGGTTCAATACAGTCCCTCACAAAAGCAGTGCGATACAGCAGTGAGATACCGGTTCACCACCCGAACAGTGCAATACAGTCCTCATGAGCAGTGCGGTACAGCAGTGCAGTACAGACAATCACGTGAGCAGTGCAATACAGTCCAACTTGCGGTCAGTGCAGTACGGTGCGATGCAGTCCATCACATGAGCAGTGCGGTACAGCAGTGCAATGCTGCCTCTCGCATGAGCAGTGCAATACAGTGCATCTTATGAGCAGTGCAATACGGTGCTGTACAGTCCATCATATGCACAGTGTGGTGCAGCAGTGCAATACAGCCTATCACATGAGCAGTGCAATACAGTCCGTCTTATGAGCAGTGCAATGTGGTGCGATACAGTCCATCTCATGAGCAGTGCGTTACAGCAGTGCAATACGGCCTAACGCATGGGCAGTGCGATACAGTCCATCCCATGAGCAGTGCAATATGGTACTCCCATGAGCGATGCAATACAGTCCATCCCGTGTGCGGTGCACTACAGACCATCAACGTGAGCGGTGCAATACAGCAGTGCAATGCAGCCAGCAAGAGTGCAGATCATGTAACAGTCAGCAGCAGTCTTTAGTGAGCATAAAAATAAGTAGTGGCAGCAGATGCAGTTCAATACATGTGGGTGAGCAGACAGCTCGAAGGTCAGCAGCTCTTACCAGCACAGTCCAACTTGCGGTCAGTGCAGTACGGTGCGATGCAGTCCATCACATGAGCAGTGCGGTACAGCAGTGCAATGCTGCCTCTCGCATGAGCAGTGCAATACAGTGCATCTTATGAGCAGTGCAATACGGTGCTGTACAGTCCATCATATGCACAGTGTGGTGCAGCAGTGCAATACAGCCTGCGGTGCAGCAGTGCAATACAGCCTATCACATGAGCAGTGCAATACAGTCCGTCTTATGAGCAGTGCAATGTGGTGCGATACAGTCCATCTCATGAGCAGTGCGTTACAGCAGTGCAATACGGCCTAACGCATGGGCAGTGCGATACAGTCCATCCCATGAGTAATGCAATATGGTACTCCCATGAGCAATGCAATACAGTCCATCCCGTGTGCGGTGCACTACAGACCATTAACGTGAGCGGTGCAATACAGCAGTGCAATGCAGCCAGCAAGAGTGCAGATCATGTAACAGTCAGCAGCAGTCTATAGTGAGCATAAAAATAAGTAGTGGCAGCAGATGCAGTTCAATACATGTGGGTGAGCAGACAGCTCGAAGGTCAGCAGCTCTTACCAGCACAGTCCAACTTGCGGTCAGTGCAGTACGGTGCGATGCAGTCCATCACATGAGCAGTGCGGTACAGCAGTGCAATGCTGCCTCTCGCATGAGCAGTGCAATACAGTGCATCTTATGAGCAGTGCAATACGGTGCTGTACAGTCCATCATATGCACAGTGTGGTGCAGCAGTGCAATACAGCCTGCGGTGCAGCAGTGCAATACAGCCTATCACATGAGCAGTGCAATACAGTCCGTCTTATGAGCAGTGCAATGTGGTGCGATACAGTCCATCTCATGAGCAGTGCGTTACAGCAGTGCAATACGGCCTAACGCATGGGCAGTGCGATACAGTCCATCCCATGAGCAATGCAATATGGTACTCCCATGAGCAATGCAATACAGTCCATCCCGTGTGCGGTGCACTACAGACCATCAACGTGAGCGGTGCAATACAGCAGTGCAATGCAGCCAGCAAGAGTGCAGATCATGTAACAGTCAGCAGCAGTCTATAGTGAGCATAAAAATCAGTAGTGGCAGCAGATGCAGTTCAATACATGTGGGTGAGCAGACAGCTCGAAGGTCAGCAGCTCTTACCAGCCAGTGTTGTACCCGACCAGGGAGGGCAGGATGAGCTCCATGCTGGATCCCTGCTTCAGGTGAGCAGGGTGGGCTCCGTGTGGTGGGCAGTATGGTGGAGGTGGCTGGTGGGGTCAGCAGTGCGTAGGGCACTCTTTTGTCTGTCCGCCTCACCACGTGGGGGGGGACTGGCGGGGCAGAGATGGAGGTGACCTGGTCTGCCGACAGCAGATCTCTCCCAGCTGCTTGTGTAGTGTCCGCGGGCAGCAGCCGCCTTGGGTGGGGGCCTCAGTGGGCTGGATGCCGCCGGTGCCCACCTCCGACGTCTCGGCCTGCAGCCAGCCGCAGGGATCAGGGTCAGCAGTGGACGGCTGGGCCTGCCTCCACCGAGGTGCGGTGGGTGAGAGCAGAGTGGTCCGGGGCTTCTCCCCGCGGGTGGCTCTCAGTGCGCGTTAGCGGTGTGGAGCTCGGGGCCCTCTCCACCTGGTGCGCGGCAGCGATGTGGTGCTCGGGGCCCTCTCCACCTGGTGCGGGGTAGCGCTCGGGGCCCTCTCCACGTGGGTGACTGATGCTGCTCCTATGCGCCTGTGGCTGGCGGCTAGCCTGTCCTGACTTGTAGATCGTGGGGCCCACGGTGCCGGGACCAGCGTGCACTTATGTGCATCGTTCTGCCTGGGTGCGCAGGGGAAAATAGGGAGAAAAGGGTAAGAAAGGAAAAGAGGAGCGGAGCTCCGTGCCATGGCTGTCGGTCAGCGCCATCTTTGTATAATATCTAGGGTTATACAGGTGGCAACCATTAGCAATTCCTCCTTTGCCGGACACCTCCTACTCCACCAGTTTGCCGGATTCTGTCCTGGCAATATGAAAAGGAAGGGAGGGGTTCCTCCAATAAATGTAAAATATTTTATATTTGTCATCATGCAGCTGAAAAAAGGCTGCTATTTATCATTATAATTTAGAAAATAGATTTTATTTCTGAAATCTTGTATTTATAATTTGGGTCCATTTTAAAAGACAACTGAAGTGAGAAGGATACGAAGGCTGCTATATTTATTTCCTTTTAAACAATACCAGTTGTCTGAAACTACAGCTGCTGATCTATTTAGCTGCAGTAGTGTCTGAATAACACCAGAAACAAGCATGCAGCTAATCTTGTCAGATCTGATAATAATGTCAGAATTAAATACCTGATCTGCCGCATGCTTGTTCAGAATCTATGGCTAAAAGAATTAGAGGCAGAGGATTAGAACGATAGCCAGGCAACTGATATTGCTTAAAAGCAAATACATATGGCATACTCTATATTCCTCTCCCTTCAGCTGTCCTTTAAAAATCACAGCAATTTTTGCATATTATGCTCCTCCCACTCATTTGCTAATAATTTTATCACTACTTATCACACTAAAAAGGCAAATTGGGCTTTCTTTGGGTGATGCTTTTTGCTTTGAATTATTTTATTTCCTGTGCATTTTAAAGGAAATAAGAAAAGAAAATGAAAAAAAGTAATTTCTCTGTTTTCAGACATTATAGTTTGAAAATACTACTACTTTGAAGTACTACTGTAGATAAAACCCTCACGTTTATAATAACTTTATCAATAATAATCACAACTAAATAATCTATATATTGGTTTTTTTTTCAGAACAAATTAGGCTTTTTGTGTCTGATATTTGTTATTAGTAATTACCTAACCCTCTTACCCCTTGCAATTACCATACCGCCACAAAACTTCTGCCGCCTCTTGAATCAAGTGCCACTGAGTAATTACAGTGTATATGACACTGTAATTACTGTGTATCGGAGCCCTGGCAAAGCAGCTTTGAAGCTCCCACTGGGGCTCCCCATTGGTCCACTGCCTGGATCATTTCATTGGCTCAGGCAGTGGACCAAAGGAGAGCCCCAGCAGGCGCTTCAAATATGCTTTGCTGGGGCTCCACTGCACAGTAATTACAGTGGTAAACACTGTAGTTACACGTCGGGACATGCGGCGAGAGACAGCGGAAGTTTTGCGATGGTATATAAATTAACAGGGGTTCCCACTGCCCAGTGCAGCTATGTAGGGGGCTTTGGCGATGTGCGGCAGCTTGAAGGGGAGCTCTGGTGTCCCCTTATTAAAGGAGACCTCCACATGCAGCAGTGGAAGATGGTGGCAGATGTTCGGCGGGTGCTCTCTGGGGAGCAAGGCAGTGGTGCTGAAAGGCATCACCGCAGGGTAAAGCCTTGCTCACCATCGCCTGGTAAAAGGGAGCATCATTCAGGTTTTCACATGAGTAATGCTCCCTAACCATCGGCCATCGTGCAAATGAAACCGGCAATAGGATTTGCTGGTAATCCTCGCGCGGTGGCAAGGTGATAAGTCAGACAGACTCAGAACATTTATGTTGCGCTTTTCTCCTGGCGGACTCAAAGGGCTAGAGCTGCAGCCACTAGGACGTGCTCTATAGGCAGTAGCAGTGTTAGGGAGACTTGCCCAAGGTCTCCTACTGAATAAGTGCTGGCTTACTGATCAGGCAGAGACGAGAGTTGAACCCAGGTCTCCTGTGCCAGAGGCAAAGCCCCCCCCCCCATTACACTATCCAGCCACAGCTGCATAAGTAGCTCACATCTGCAAGCTATATCGCCTGGAATAAAATATGGTCTATAGTGTGAATGGGGCCTGATAGCTCGGTTAAGTGATGATGATGCCATATTGGGGGTCATAGAATTTACTTGTGCTTTCCAGTTAATGTTAAGTGACCTTTCAGTAAAAAATGACCAAACACATTCCAAGGATTAATTTCTGTGATGACTTTCTTTAGGGGAAGTGCAGGACAAATTTCATCCCCAGTGGTTTCTAAGCTAGAATGCCCTTGTGTAAGACAGACATACAGTTTGTATGGAATATGCTCCCTACCATTGTTCTGTTCTTTGCTGTCTCCCACCAGTTTAGTACTTGAAGCCTTGCCTTCTCAGAGCATCCGAGAGGTCTCTGACAGGTGGTGGCTTCTCCTGCTCTCAGTTCCCATGGTGATAGAGTGGGCTTGGCATGAAAAAAAACTTTCCTAATATTTAATAATAATAAAAAAACACTTGAGTTTGAGACAAGTGACACACTGTCATATGACTGAGGAGTAATTCATCTCATGAAAAATGAAAAGTGGAGCAAGCTTCTTATAGCTACTTTTTATCACTCTCTTTCTTACCACATTCAAATACATACTTCATTTATGACCTCAATAAATATAAATATGTCCATGAGTAATTTTATTTATGATTGCCGAGCAGTATGTTTTGTTAGTGCAGTATTGTATGCCAACTGAATAAATAAATAACAATGCAGGAACCCCTTCAAAATAAAGGTTTTCTGGATGTACTTTCAGGTTCAACAAGAAAACAGTACACTTTTGTGTGAATAGAAGAAATCAGCTGGATGCACGCAGGCAGGTTGTTGAAGAAACCATTGCTCCTTCACACAATTTACAACCCAACTGAATTCATTTGCATCACAAAATTGCCTTAGCTATTCATGTGTTGCGGGAAGACAAGTGTAACATTACGCAGAACAAGGAACCATGGGAAAGGTTAATGCTGACATAGAAACACAATGATATGAATTTTGTTCCTCTTTTGCCAACTTTCTTATGGAAAAGAATAAAAAGGAATATGTTCATATAAACACTAACAAAGCCAAACGTGACAAATTACTTGACATATTGTTATTTGGAATTCTAGGCTTCATGCGTTTATGCAAATCTATACTATTTTCAATGTACATGTTACCCTTCATTGAATTAATCAAATGGCCATACAGAAAAATGAAGATATCTACCAGTGAGGGACACACCAAATGGTCCAAACTAAAACTAACAGCACATAAGTCAAAGAACAGGTGCCTAAGAATGAAAACAGTTAAAACAAAAATCATTGGGTTATGTGGGACAGAATCCTCAATAACTGCAAATCCAAAGACAGTGGAATACATAAAGGCCCTAAGCAATTATGTGTTCCACCATATGAGGATTTATACATAATGAAGTGGGCATGATCCTCAAAACTCATTTTATTTGTACTAATGTACTGAGATATACTGTATAACAGACACCAAACTAGTGTAAAAATGATTAAAAACTGATTAAAGTAAGGAGGTAGTGGTGGACTTACCTCCTCCAAGTAGACACCAAAAATCATTGGTTTATAATAAACAACTTTTTTATTCACAATATTCCACAATACAGCTTGTTTTTCAGGTTTGATCCCACTTCATCAAGCAATAAACAGAGCAGTAACATTAAGGGTCAATAGTAGAGCCAAGCGCCTCTGTGCAATAACCTAACACTAACCTCCCCTCTCCTCTGCCTGACAGTCACTAACCTCCCTTCTCCTCTGTCTAACACTAACTTTACCTCTCCTCTGCTTGACACTAACCTCAACTTTCCACTGCGTAACACTAACCATTCCTCTCCTCTGCGTAACATTAACCTTCCCTGTCCCCATCTAACACTAACCTCCCCACTCCTCTGCTTAACACTATTCTCCACTCTCCTCTTTCTGACCCTAACCTCCCCATCTCATCTACCTACATTAACTTCCCCTCTCCTGTGCCTAACACTAACCTCCCATCTCCTGTGTCTAACATTAAACTTCCCATCTCCACTGCTTAGCTCTAGGCATAGGATTGCAGGTTGCACATTCAGAACAAAAACATGTTTTTTTTTTGGTTTTTTTTGTGTCACCACACCGGCTAAGGTATAATGTACAATCTTACATTTGATCTTGGCCACATCCGACTGCCCACTATTGTGGGAACTTTCTGGCCAATGTGGGAACTGGCCATACTTCTGGCTTTTGTTGTAACATATACATTATATTGGGTCCATTGACATGTCAGTTGTCTCTTTTGCCAAAAAACAGTCTGATTTGTAATTCAGTGTGAGCCTAGCCCAAGGTTTTTGAGACTTGTTTCACTGTTCAACCACTTGAGGACCGAAGGCTTACACCTCCCTAGTGACCAGGCTATTTTTTACAATTTAGGCCACTGCAGTTTTAAGTGCTCACTGCAGGGCCATACAAGTAGATGGCCCGATCCTCCGATTTTAGATTCTCGAACCGGGTTTGCGAACCTCTGCAAACGTTCGCGAACTTGCGAATTTTCTCGAACCGCAATAGACTTCAGAGGGGATTCGACCTTTGAAAACTAGAAACATTTATGCTGGCCAGAAAAGTGATGGAAAAGATGTTTCAAGGTGTCTAACATCTGAGTTTTTGCATGGATGAGTGGGATAGATGCCAAAAGTCCCAGGGAAAAATCTGGATTTGACGCAAAGCAGCGTTTTAAGGGCAGAAATCACATTGCATGCTAAATTGGAGGCCTAAAGTGCTTTCAAACATCTTGCATGTGTATACATCAACCAGGGAGTGTAATTAGAGTACTGCTTCACACTGACACACCAAACTCACTGTGTAACGCACCGCAAACAGCTGTTTGTGTAGTGACGGCCATGCTGGACTGATGCGCACCATGGCAAGAGTGCAGGCCGTGGCGGTTTTCCAGCCCATATGGTCTCCGGGCTGGGGTAGCTCAATGATAGAACAACAGTGACTGTCCAGCTGATCGAATTTGGTCTGTCCACAATGAAGCAACGACCTTATTATCTTGGGTGTGCCTACCCCCTCCCCCCCCCCCCCCGAGACACTCATATAGCCGTCGGTCATTGCTTCATTGTGATACGTAAGCCCCTTCACCGCGGCAAGGTAACGATCACGAAGGGGAATTGGCACATGTACATGTCTTTTGTTTTGTTGTTGCAGCTGCAGTGCAGCCAGAAAAAGTAGGCAAGCATGTAAACGCACCAGAAAAATTATTATAAATTCAGGAATCCGCCTGGAGTCCTGGACCCTGTTGGTGGTGGCGGAGAAGGCAGTCAAGCGGCCTGCAGGCAGAGATGCTGTGTGGGGACCGACTTAGTCTTGGGGCAGGCGGTCACATGGCGTGCAGGCAGAGATACTGTGTGTGGGGACTGACTTAGTCTTCGGGCAGGCCTGAGCATGCTTTGCAGACCAGGCATCCATGGTCAGATGGACCCTTGACCCAATGCTGTGTGCCAGAGATGCCACCACTTGACTTTCAACATTACGGTACAGTTTAGGTATCACCTTTTTTGAGAAATAATTGTGGCCTGGTATCTTCCACTGCGGTGTATGGCTTTGCTTTTGTGTGCTGCTTTCCCTCAGGTGGTCATCCCATTGCAGTTTGTGCTTTGTAATCATGTGCCTTCGTAAGGTAGTTGTCCCTACGCGGGTCTTGGTCTTTCCACTGCTCTATTTTCGGTGGCAGAGAGTACAGATGGCATTGCTCTCATCTGAGACAGACACACAAAAAAATTTCCACACCGCTGAGCCCTGGGATGATGGCACTTTGGTGATGGCTGCCGACAAAGTGTTAAGTGGGGTGCCAGAATCAGAGCAGGAGGAGGAAGATATGTCACGCTTCCGTGCGGAAGCTGAGGAAGATGAGGTGTTCTGTGTTAAATAGTCAACTACGTCCTGACAATCTTGGGGGTTGATGGCACGTACCTTCTTCTGAACACTGTACTTTGGTTGAGGGCCACATGAAATCACGACAGCGCGACCTCGAACAGACCTGCCAGGTGGCCTGCATCTGGCTCTGCCTCTTGTTTTGTCCATATTGGGGGGGGGGGATGAAGTGAAAGGTATGCACTGACTTGGCTAATATAATGTACGGTCACACAGGTGCAGTGAAAAGGTATGCAGTGACTGGTGGTATTAAATAGCACACTGCGCGCGCTCACGTTGGTAGATGGGTGCACTGAACAACAGGTAGGTATATGCAGTGATGGGTATTACAAATGTGCACCTGTCACACACACTTATGGTGAACAGGTACAGTGACTGGTGGTATTAAACAGCACACTGCGTCCGCTCACGTGGGTAGGGGGTGCACTGAACAACAGGTAGGTATATGCAGTGCTGTTGGGTATTACAAATGTGCACCTGTCACACACATGTACCGTGAACAGGTAAAGTGACTGTGGTATTAAATATCACACTGCATGCGCTCACGTGGGTAGGTGGGTGCACTAAACAACAGGTAGGTAGGTATATGCAGTGCTGCTGGGTATTACAAATGTGCACCTGTCACACGCACACACATACCGTGAACAGGTGCAATGACTGGTGGTATTAACAATGCGTGCGCTCACGTAGGTAGGAAGGTAGGTAGGTAGGTAGGTAGGTGGACTAAACAGTGAACAGGTGCAGTGATTGGGATTACAAATGTGCAGCTGCCTGTCACACACACAGGTAGTCACTGAATGTGCTGGGCCTGACAGTGGCACAGCAGGAATTAAGGGGCCAAAGGCCAGCTGCGACTGACTGACAGGGCTGTATATGAATATAATGCAAGTGGGACACACACACACACACACACACACACACACACACACACAAGGATCACAAGAACAAGATTTGCTCTCAAAAGAGCTGTTGAAGGGTGCTTTTTTTTAGCAATAAGAATCAGCAAGGAGCAAGCTAACAAGCCTACAAGAGCCTAACTAAGCTTTCCCTATGAGAGTCTGCAGCAGCTCTCCCTTCTCTAATTACTGCAGGCACACGAGTGAGTCCAATGCCTGACGCTGCCTGCATTTTATAAGGGGGGAAGGGCCTCCAGGAGGGAGTGTAGCCTGATTGGCTACAATGTGCCTGCTGACTGTGATGTAGAGGGTCGAAGTTGACCCTCATGATGTACTATGGGGGCGAATCGAACTTCCGGAAAAGTTCTCCGCGATCACGAACCCCGGAAGTTTGCTGGGAACCGTTCACCGGCAAACCATCTGGGCCATCTCTACGTACAACTCAGCACACAAGTGATCCCCGCCCCCTTTTCTGCCCACCAACAGAGCTTTCTGCTGGTGGGCTCTGATCCCTGCAGGGATGTTTGTTTGTTCATTAATTTTTTCAATACATTTATTTTTTTTTATTCCCAGCCCTCCCTCCCCCCCAGCAGCCAATCACCGCGATCGGCTGTCATAGGCATCAGCCTATGACAGCCGATCGCTCCTGATGGTTTGTAGGGGACAGCCGAATAACAGTGATTTTACCACACAGAGCTCTGCAAAAGGAAAGCTCATCATACTTTGTACATTCTTTAAAGGAGAACTGTAGTGAGAGGTATTTGGAGGCTGCCATATTGATTTCCTTTTAAGCTATACCAGTTGCCTAGCAGCCCTGCTGATCTATTTGGCTGCAGTAGTGTGAATCACACCAGAAACAAGCACCCAGCTAATCTTGTCAGATCTTACAAAAATGTCAAACACCAGATCTGCTGCATGCTTGTTCAGGGTCTAGGGCTAAAAGTATTGGAGGCAGTGGATCTGCAGGATAGCCAGGTAACTGGTATTGCTTAAAAGGAATTCAATATGGTAGCCTCCATATACCTTTCACTACAGTTCTCCTTTAAGCTCTGTTATTTACTCCCAAATTACTTTGGTAAGTTATCACCTTCTCAAAGAGAAACCATAACCAAGAATTGAACTTCATCCCAATAAGTAGCTGATACCCCCTTTCCCATGAGAAATCTATTCCTTTTCTCAAACAGATTATCAGGGGGCTCGGTATGGCTGATTTTGTGGTGAAACCCCTCCCACAGTGAGATGTCAGGGCCTCACAGCTCTGAAGTCCTGACATCACACTGTGGGAAACGTGTTGCATTGTGGGAAATAACAGCTGTTTCCAACTGCCCCCCAAAAAAGTGATAAATGTCTGAATGTAAATCAGGGAGATGAAATATTTTACAATGGGCAAACACTGACTAAATCATTTATACATAATTATTGTAAAAATTAAGCACTATTTTATTACATTATTTTCACTGGAGTTCCTCTTTAAGGCCCGTCCCCACCTAGCTATTTTACTGACATTTTTCCCAATGACGGTGGATTTTTTGAGCGATGATCAGTCTTCTCCGATCTCACAATGTGGGTACAGGCGCATGGCTACTCGAACATTGCTTAGCATCGCATGGCAATAATGACCGTCACGATGCATCAGATCTTTAAGATCCCCAACGACTCCCACGCAAAGTACCATGATTGCTTGAAGTCTCGTTCGCACCCCTCATGTAACGCCGTGTGACATTGCACATACCCGCCAGCCAGAAGATGGATCAGGGACTGCTAGTTATCAGGAATATGGATCCATCTTCCTGTATTGCAAGGTGAGTATGTAGCTTAACACAGCATCAGACCCAAAAATGTAAGCACAGATTCTCCATCGGCACCCAGATGCCTGCTGTGTCATATGTCACAAAGGTACAGGGTGTAATGCTTCTCACAATGGGCCTGATGCTATTCCAGGTGATAAGTAGCTTGCAGATGCGAGCTACCGATCACCTTGCCATCGCACGAGGATTACTGGCAAATCCTATTGCCAGTTTCACTCGTGCGATGGCCGATCGTTAGGGAGCATTACTCAGGCGAAAGCCTGAGCGATGCTCCCTATTACCGGGCGATGGGGAGCGAGGTTTACCCTGTGGTGCTTTCCATCAGCACCACGGCCTCGCTCCCCACACATGCGCACAACCCGCCGAACATCCGTCGCCATCTTCCGCCGCTGCATCTGGGGGTCTCCTTTAATAAGGAGACCCCCAGAGCTCCCCGCCGGCCGCCGCTCGTCTCCGCAACCCTCCACAAAGTTGCAAAGCTACAAATTGCTTAAATTCCTTACCGCCGCTTTACACCCGCTGTCCGCCGCATCTCGCCACAAGTCCCCGCTGTGTAATTACAGTTTACGAGTTACTGTAATTACACTCACTAAGAACAGAGTCCCGGCAAAGCATCTTTGAATCAGCCGCTGGGGCTCCCCATTGGTTCACAGGCTGGACCAATGAAAATGGCTCAGCCTGTGAACCAATAGGGAGCCCCGGCGGCTGATTCAAAGATGCTTTGCCGGGACTCTGTTCTTAGTGAGTGTAATTACAGTAACTCGTACACTGTAATTACACAGCGGGGACTTGCGGCGAGATGCGGCGGCTGGCGGGTGTAAAGCGGCGGTAAGGAATTTAAGCAATTTGTAGCTTTGCAACTTTGTGGAGGGTTGCGGAGTCGAGCAGCGGCCGGCGGGGAGCTCTGGGGGTCTCCTTATTAAAGGAGACCCCCAGATGCAGCGGCGATGTCGTGCGTTAGCATGTTTAGACCTGCTTTTTGCAGGTCTAAGCTAACGCTCATGTCTGCCGGGAAGCATCGCTTCCCGGAGGCATGCAAAGTGTAATAGGATAGGGTGTAAGGAACTTGCTGGGCGATAATATCGCCCAAGCGAGTTCTTTTAGCACCCTGCCTAGGGCTAAATGCAATTGAATCAGGCGACTTTATAGTCGCCTGATTATCGGGCTCACCAGTGTTTAACCCTGGCGAGTCTGACAATTGCATCAGGCCCATTGTATGCAGAGTAACTTTGCATGTTAGTAATTATTATTACCTCCTACTCCCTCCACTGGGCACTGATTCCTGTCATTTTCATCAGTGATGTGATGCTGAATAAAAGGGTCTCTCAAGTGTCTTTCCCCATAAGTGGAGCGTTGCAGTTATTAGTGTGAGAGGAGTCTCCATGGGGTGGAGAAGCATTCTAGGGATTACCAAGCAAAAAGCATGCACTGCATACATTACGGCAATCATTTCACCAGCCCTGACACAAGAGAAAATTGGCAGGTGAAAGGAGGCTCTGCGGACCTACTGGAGCAGAAACTCAGTCACAGCTGGCAATGTAATCTCAAATCTGTTCTTGCACTGCTTTTTGTGAATGGAAACCTTCACTGTGCAATGTTCACACAATGTGAACACATAATTAAAGGAGAACTCTGGGCCAATGTATTAATCTGTAAAAGCATGGGGTATCAAATCTATTTTAAGTAAGATAGATTTTGTAAATTGTACAAAATGCACAATTGTTTTGTTTTTTGGTGACAATGGTTGAGATTAACCACTTTGCCCCCCGGGTACAGTATATCTACGCTCCTTTGGACTTCAGTTCCCCGCCCGGAGTGTAGATATACGCACCCCCTGCCACTACCACTGCTGTCTGCGCTCCCGCTCAAACGTGCACGCGCTCCCGCGATCGTGCACGCTGCCGCCCGCTCGTCCGGAGATCAATGAATGGGAAAAACTATTCCCGTTCGTTGATCTCTGCCCCCCAGCAATGATCGGCTGCTTCTATGAGAAGCAGCACGATCATTGTGAAAAAAAAAACAGTTTCCCAGCCTCCCTGAACTTCCTGCAACCGTACTTCCTACACTTGCAGGACGCATTTACAAAAAATTACTGTGGCCATCTTGTGGCCAAAAAGTAAAACTACACCCACATTTTTTTTTCACATACAAATACATTATTTTACAATATAAAATTAACTCATTAACTCCCACACTCCTCAATTGTAACCAATTTTTTTTTTGTAATAAAAAATAAAATAAAAAAAAATTACAATACAAAAAACAAAAACATAAATAGTTACCTTAGGGACTGAAATCTTTAAATATTTCTATCAAGAGGGTATAACACTGTTACTTTATAAATTATGAGCTTGTAATTAGGGATGGACGCAAAACCGAAAAAAATGCACCTTTATTTGCAAATACAATATTGGCGCCAAACATTGTGATAGGGACATAATTTAAATGGTGAAATAACCGGGACAAATGGGCAAATAAGTTACATGGATTTTAATTACAGTAGCATGCATTATTTAAAACTATAATGGCCGAAAACTGAAAAATAATGATTTTTTTTCCAAATGTTTTCCTATTTTCCCATTAAAACACATTTAGAATAAAATAATTCTTGGCATAATGTCCCACCTAAAGAAAGCCTAATTGGTGGCAAAAAAAACCAAGATATAGTTCACTTCATTGCGATAAGTAATGATAAAGTTATAGGCGAATGAATGTAAGGAGCGCTGAAAGGTGAAAATTGCTTGGATGCTGAAGGGGTAAAACCCCTCAGTTGTGAAGTGGTTCAATAGTTTGTTAAAATTGACAAAATCAGTATTGACTAGGGATGGGCATTTTCATATTTAATGAAAATTTTGCTAAAACTATTGATTTTTCATGATTCAAAATTATAAGCAAAGTCGTTTCTTCTGGCATATTCTCAGGTTCTGTTTACACTACGTGCTTTGAAGGACACCTGAAGTGAGAGGGATATGGAGGCTTCCATATTTATTTCCTTTTAAACAATACAATACATATTGCCTGGATGTTCTGCTTATCCTGTACCTCTAATACTTTTAAGCATAGACCCTGAATAAGCATGCAAATCAGATTTTTCTTTCTGAACTTTGACTAGATTACCGTAGCTGCATGCTTGTTTCAGTTTTATAATTCAGACACCACTGCAGCCTAAAAGATCATCAGGACTGCCTGGTAACTGATATTGTTTAAAAGGAAATAAATATTGCAGTCTCCATAACCCTCCCAGTTCAGATGTCCATTAAGTAATATGTACATAATACAATTTGTTATGCGCGTGTTTAAACACATGGGGAAAACTACATTACATCTCTAGTGTCCACCTCTGATATTCTTGTCAACAAATCCCTGCTCTTATTTCTGCCTGCATGTTTATATCCATTTCTATCTATCTTTTTTATCTATCTTTTTGTCTAGCTATCTCTAGAGGTCACTTCACTGAAAACTGCAGACAGCGTTTGGCAATTTTACCGGAACTCACGCCAGTTGAGTCAAATGCATTACACAATTAGCACAACCCACGTTACAAGTAAGCGTGTTATGCAAGCAAAACTTTCTACTGCAATCATTAGGAATGGGTCACTATAATATCTTCTTGGTCAGAGAATTCCAAATGGTCAAGCATGTCAGTTCAAGGCTTCTCCGAAATGTAGAGAAGAGAAATATAGCATTTCAAAGAGAAGTAATAGGCTATGAAAAAAGGTATAACAGAAAGCAGTTCAAGGCTGGTCACAGTATTGATTATCCACAAATAACATAAGCCTGTCCAAGGATGACTTGGGTGTATACACCACAATTCAGAAATATTTTCACAATAAAAACAGAATAATCTGATTTGAATGAAAGCTTTAGTCGCAAAGTAAATCAAAGATCACAATTATTTTAAATACTTGCTACTTCTTGTTCTCTGTGTTTCAAAGACTGTTAGGGTGGAGCACTTTCATTTGTATCCTTAAAGAGAACCTGTACTGTGTAAAAATATTTAAAATAAACACATGAGGTAACTTCAAATGAACATTACATAGTTACCTTGCCATCAGTTCCTCTCAGAAGCTCACCGTTTTCATCTGACAATAATCCCTTCCAGTTCTGACAATATTTTGTCAGATCTGAAATATATCAGTTGCTGTCCGTAAAATATCAGTTGCTGTCAGTTATAGCTGAGAGGAAAACTGATGTACCAGGTAATGTCCATGTTTCCCTATGGCTCAAGTGGGCGATGTTACAGTTTAACTGTGTGCTGACCAGAAAGCTGTTATCGGTATTCGCTATTTTCAAAATGGAGGACGGAAAATTCCCTTGATCACAGTGAACAACCAGGACGCGGGACAGGAGAAAGACACTGAGGAGTAGACTACATGGAAGGTAAGTATGACTGGTGTATGCTTATTTTGACTTTTAATTTTCAGTTCAGGTTTTCTTTAATATACTTGTTGTTATTATTTAAACTGACATGCTATAGTCTTACTAGGGCTTTTTGGGGGGTTAATTTAGTCACTGAAATAAAATCTAACCAGTGCTCCATGATTTGTTGTTTTCACATGCTAGATATTAAGGAGATAATTCTGACCTAGTCACAGTTATGTGACTATGTTATACACTTAATCCAACAGCAGCTCTCCCTCCTCTAAATACTAATTACTGCTGGCACACGGGTGAGTGAAAAGCCTGACGCTGCCTGCCTTTTATAAGGGGGGAGTGGCTCCAGGAGGGAGTGTAGCCTGATTGGCTACAATGTGCCTGCTGACTGTGATGTAGAGGCTCAAAGTTGACCCTCATGATGCACTATGAGGGCGAATTGAACTTCCGGGTAAGTTTGCGGTTCTCCGCGATCGCGAGCAACGGGAGTTCGCAGGCGAACCGTTCGGGCCATCTCTAATTTTGAATAGAACTGGTTTGAGTACATGAATCGGTATTTACATTTTCTTGTCTGTATTCTGAACAGAAGAATCAGCCTGGGAGAGAGAAAGCACCTGTAATGCTAGGCACTGAAGTAGTTACTTCTCACTTCCTCAGAAGCAAAAAGCATGGAATAAAGAAGAAAGAAGTGTTAGATTTGCAACACAACATAAAAGACATATAAAAAAAATGTTGAAAAGGTTAAAAATAAGAAGGGGCAGAGGTAAAATGGATGCAAAGGATGGAGGGGGGGGGGTTAAGGGAAAAAAGGGTGGAGGGGAGGATGGGAAAGAAAATAGAGTGTAGAAGTGGAAAGGGGGGAGGGGAAGGGGTGGGGAAAAAGGGGATGGAGAGGAGGTGGTCAAAGAAGGGATTAGAGAGAGATATTGCATCCTTCCAGATGGTGCAATTTTATCTCTCCCCTGTGCAGTGTTGCACCTACTTCTAGAGGCATGGAAGCTCTTCAGAGACCCCCTGGCCGGCGGATGTACCCTGTACATATTTGTCCAAAATGTGTAAAAGTTAAAATCAGTAACAACACTGTTTACTGTACGACATGTAACCCAAGGTAAAAATAATGAGGACAATTAGATCTATCTTTTATTTTATGTTTAACTATTTTGCATCTAGACCTTGTTATCCCCTTATGCACCAGAGCAGTTTTGACATTTTCATTTTGTCCCTATTTAATCAGCAATAACTTTATCCCTACTTATGACACCTAAATGATAAATATATCATTTTTTCAAGAGAAACCAGACTTTCATTTGGCATTTTTTTTCCAAGAACAATTTTGTTTTCTATTAATGGGGAAATAGAAAAATACCTTATGTCTCAGTTTTTATCAATCCCAGTTTAAAAATAAAAAGTACTACTATAGATAAAAAGCACACATTTTATTTGGCTATTTCCTGTTTTTCTCAAAATGTAAATTATGTTCCTGACACAATGTATGGTGATGATGATATTTGTTTTTGAAATAAAGGTGGCTTTTTGCTACAGTGACAAAAAAGTGCCTCTGAACTATGGATCAGTTAGTTAACGAGACCTACCCTCGCAATATGTACGGGGGAGTGGGTCCCTTTATACATGGTAATCTAGAGAAGAATAAAGTAAGGGGTCCTAACTCTATGTCACTTCAAAAATTAAAAATTTATTGTGGATAATATAAACACCTATAAACTACGCAGTAGTACTGGACAAAACCCCTTCCCCATAAAAACATGACGTGGCCATTCCACCTCGCTGCCACTACGACACAGCCGGCTACGTTAGCACATTCAAAACACTGTGAAGAGGTGTGCTGTCCAGATGAGTCCCAAGACTTCCTACAGATACAGGAGAGAGAGACCAGGAGCCCCTTATGGTGTAGTATATTAATGGCAAGTTCTGGATAAATACAAAGTGATGAGGTACTCACAAAGGTAGGTTGCAAGACCAGCAACCACAGTATAAAAACAAGTGAGATAATCCTGTCCCCACTCGGGCTCTTTGTCTTCAAATGTATGGGTTGCACTCCAGAAAAAACGATTGTTTGGGTACACAAAACAAACAATTGATGGCAACCTCTAATAGCTAGGGGGCTGTAAACAATATCACTTTTAGGCGCTCCAAGCTCTGCACCTTGGCTACCCAGACACTGCTTTATTTGATCTGAGGAAGCGGACTGTGCTCCACAAAACACGTTATCATTTTTGTGTCTGATTATTAAAATGTATTTCCTATATTGGCGTTGCCCCTTCTTCTTGGAGGTAAGCCATTTTATATATTTTACATCTATGGTTATTTTAGGGGGAGCCTTCTCCCTCCCATTGACATTCAAAACACTGCACACATCCTTGGGATCCCCACTCACAATGAACGATTACATAATGGCCAATGAAAAATGTCCTGCCACCTGATTGTATGTCTGTGGTCCACAGTAGGATTTTCCTTAGCAATAATTCAGAAAAACACCATGTAGTTGGTAAAGATTGTTCAATGAAAGATATGAGATGTCTTGCAGTGATCAGTTTAAAGCAGTGAGGTTGTGGGGAGAAGTTAGTAAAGTGCAAAAGACTACAAAGTAGGCACACCAGACGTACGCTGCTGCACGCAAACCGCCGCGCTGGACGCGGAATCAGCCGCCTTGCTGTCAGTACACGCGGGCGGTTTTTCCGCATTCCCTTACAGTACCCCACCCTGAGGAGTGGACTCCGGACACGTCCCACCAGGCTTTCCAGGGTGCAAGTTATGGAATTCCTTCTTCAATTCCTCTGCGTGCATACGACAGTCTGGCACCCAAGTTCTCTCCTCTATGCCATACCCTTTCCAGTGAACCAAATACTGTACAGAGTTCTGCACAAGCCGTGAGTTCAGAATCTTTTCAATTTCATACTCAGGTTGGTCATCAATCAACACGGGGGGGGAGGGAGGGGGAGTGGAATCCACGTGCACCACCGGCTTGAGTAAGGACACATGAAATGATCTCACACCTCGCATGCTGGTAGGGAGATCAATGGCATAAGTGACATTATTGATTTTTCTGGTCACTGGAAAAGGACCCACAAATCTGGGGCCTTACTTGGGTGACAGTTGCTTTAAGGCCAAATGTTGTGTGGACACCCAGACCAAACCTCCTGGAAAAAATTCCCATTCTGTGGAACGACTCCTGTCAGCCTGTTTCTTCTGGTTCTGAAAAGCCCTCCCCAGATTCCCTTTAACCATTCCCCAAATCTGCTTTAACCTATTTTGGTTCCTGGACGTAGTTTCTACGTCCAGGAACCATGCGCGCTGCCGCGCGCCCCTGCGGCCGATCGTGCGCGTGCATGCGCACTCCCGGCCGCGGATTCGGTAGCCAAGGAATCAATGTATCGGGCTATGGAGCCCGATCACTGATTCCTCTCCCCCGCTGAAAAAGCGACAGCTTCTCTCGGAAGCTGAGCTTTTTCTGGCCGTCTCCTCCCCGATGCGTCACTCTAAGCGCGTGCTACGCTTAGAGTGACGTCATGTAAACAAACTCATGGCCGCCATCTTGTGGCCAAAAAGTAAATAAATAAAAACAAAAACATGTAAATATTTACCTAAAGGTCTAAACTTTTTAAATATCAATGTAAAGATGAAATATTTGTATATTTTTTTTATTTTGAACTTGTAAATAGTGATAGAAGCAAAATGGAAAAAAATGCACCTTTATTTCCAAATAAAATAATGTCGCCATACATTGTGATAGGGACATAATTTTAACGGTGTAATAACCGGGACATATGGACAAATAAAATACGCGAGTTTTAATTATGGAGACATGTATTATTTTAAAACTATAATGGCTGAAAACTGAGAAATGATGAATTTTTCCATTTTTTTCTTATTCTTCCTGTTAAAATGCATTTACAGTAAAGTGGCTCTTAGCAAAATGTACCCCCCAAAGAAAGCCTAATTGGTGGTGGAAAAAACAAGATATAGATCAGTGCATTGTGATAAGTAGTGATAAAGTTATAGGCTAATGAATGGGAGGTGAACATTTCTCACGTGAAAACGACGGAACCTGAATGAGTTAAAGACCTCTGCCAATTCTCCAGGGCTGGAAACGGAGTAGAAGCCACTGGCAATGGGGTAAACTTAGGCGACCTTCCCGTCACCACCTGAAATGAGGAAAATACTGAAGAGGAACTTTTCAGATTGTTATGTGCAAATTCTACAAACGGCAAAAATTTCACCCAATCGGTTTGTGCATCTGCAACATAACATCTCAGAAACTGTTCCAGGGACTGATTGACTCTTTCGGTCTGGCCATTAGTCTGTGGGTGGTAGCCTGATGAAAACGAAAGCTCCATGTGTAACTGATGGCAAGATGCCCTCCAAAACTTAGATACAAATTGGACTCCCCGATCTGACACTATATTTTCCGGAATGCCATGCAGCCGGAAAATGTGCTGGATGAAGAGATCAGCCAATTCCTGGGCCGAGGGGAGACCTTTCAGGGGGACAAAATGAGCCATCTTACTGAATTGATCGACTACCACCCAAATGACCGTCATGCCCTCAGACCTGGGGAGTTCGCCCATAAAATCCATGGACAAATGCGTCCAAGGTTCACTCGGAACTGGTAAAGGCTGCAATGTTCCAACAGGTGCCTGACGGGAGGGTTTGCTCCTAGCACACATTGCTCACTCTCTTACATACTCTTTACAGTCTGTTGGTAATGACGGCCACCAAGCACATCTAGCAATTAGATCCTGAGTTCTGGTGGCCCCAGGATGCCCAGCATTCTTGTGGGAATGAAACAGCTGTAACAGTTGTAGGCGAAAAGGCAATTGTACAAACATGACCCCCTCAGGCTTCCCCTCAGGAACATCTTGTTGAAACGGACTCAGAGTGACAGTCCAGTCTTTCCAGGTCTCAGTGGCTGCCAGGACCACCATCTGAGGGATAATGGTCTCAGGGTCTGAGGGCTGTGCTGTCTCGGTCTCAAAACACCTGGATAAGGCATCAGCCTTAATGTTCTAACTAGTACTACCAGGGGTATACGTGCTTACAAATCTAAATCTTGAGAAAAATAACGACCACCGGGCCTGTCGGGGGCTAAGTCTCTTAGCGCCCTCAATGTACTCCAAATTCTTGTGGTCAGTGTAAACCATAATGGTGTGTTCTGCCCCTTCTAGCCAATGTCGCCACTCCTCAAAGGCCAATTTGATGGCTAGAAGTTCCCTATTGCCTATATCGTAGTTTTTCTCTGCGGGTGAAAACCTACGGGAAAAATAGGCACAAGGATGCAGTTTTCCCTGTAAACCAGAACGCTGAGACAGCACAGCCCCTACCCCTACCTCTGAGGCATCTACCTCCACGATAAAGAGAAAGGTGATGTCTACATGTCTCAGTATGGGTGCAGAACAGAACAATTTCTTCAGAGTGGAGAAAGCAGCATGGGCCTCTGGGGACCAGTGGTGAGTATCTGCCCCTTTCTTGGTGAGACTGGTGAGAGGCGAGATCACCGTGGCACTTTTATAAACCTCCTGTAGTAGTTGGCGAACCCCAGGAATCTCTGGAGGGCTTTTAGTCCTACAGGTTGGGGCCATTCCAAGACAGCTGAAACCTTTCCAGGGTCCATAGAGAGGCCGGAGGTCGAGATTATGTACCCCAGAAAGGCGACAGAGGTCACTTCGAAAATGCACTTTTCCAATTTAGCATACAGCATATTCTGTCTCAACTTCCGTAACACAAACCCAACATGTTTCCTGTGTTCTGAGAGGTTGGATGAGAAAATGAGTATATCGTCTAAGTACACTAAGACGAATTTGCCCAACACCTCTCTGAAGACCTCGTTAATCAGCTCTTGGAAGACGGCCGGGGCGTTACACAACCCGAAGGGCATCACTAGGTACTCGTAATGCCCGTCGGGTGTGTTAAAGGCCATCTTCCATTCATCACAGTCCCTGATACGTACAAGGTTGTATGCACCCCTCAAATCCAGCTTCGAGAAAATCTTAGCATTGGTGACTTGGGTAAATACATCGTCAACTAAAGGCAAAGGATAACGATTTTTTACTGTAATCTTATTTAAGCCCCGATAATCAATGCATGGACGGAGGCCTCCATCCTTTTTCTTCACAAAAAAGAATCCTGCCCCTGCTGGTGACCGAGAGGGACGAATAAAGCCTTTAGCTAGGTTTTCTCGGATGTATTCTTGCATAGCTAATTTCTCTGGCCCAGATAAAATATAGAGATGGCCTCTAGGGGGCATAGACCTGAGAACAATTGGACAATCAAAAGGACGGTGAGGAGGAAGTTTATCTGCTGACTTGGGACTAAACACGTCCGCAAATTCTGAATACTGGTCTGGCAAACCTTCCATCTGAATCTTGGTGTTTCCCAAGGTTACCTTCGCTAAACAATGATGATAACAATGGGTAGACCAGCTCGTTAGCTGACCTGAAGCCCAATTGATCTGAGGAGAGTGAAGTTGCAACCATGGCATACCGAGAATGATCGTGGAAGTTGTCATCCGCAAGACCAGAAACTGAAGAGTCTCTTTATGTAACACCCCCACCGTGACCCTTAACTCTGGGGTCTGAGACAGAGGGTAATTACTCAGTGCACTGCAGTGACCAGAATCCGTTGATTCAAAGGGGTAATAGGAATCCCCAATTTCTTAGCAAATTCGTAATCCATAAAATTGGCTGCTGAGCCAGAGTCAATGAAGGCCTCAGTGGTCTCTGTTTGATCCTTCCAGGATATAGTACAAGGGAGGAGCAAACGTTTATCGTCTAGAGGTAAAGACTGTGCACCTAGGGTATTACCTCCAACTACACCTAGGCGACAGTGTTTCCAGACTTCCCACTTTCTGAACTCAGCTGCGTAAACTTCAACCGGATCTCTGCCCTGCCGCAAAGTCTTGAGCTTCCGCTCAGCGGTAGAGGCAATGTCCGGATCA
Organism: Hyperolius riggenbachi; assembly: GCF_040937935.1. Taxonomy (NCBI): domain Eukaryota; kingdom Metazoa; phylum Chordata; class Amphibia; order Anura; family Hyperoliidae; genus Hyperolius; species Hyperolius riggenbachi. Next base: position 332,164,997 of record NC_090647.1, read on the forward strand.
TCATAAATTATAGCCATAGCTTTAAAAAATTCCTCAACCGAGGCTAGGACCTCATTCCCTGGCTGAAGACTATATGCCTAGGTCTGGGAATCCCCTGACAACAGAGTCTTAATGAACGTAATTCTCTGTGCCACGGTTCCCGAAGAATTAGGTCTCAACTCAAAGTACGATAACACTCGATTTATAAAGTTCTAAAAGTCAGATCTGTGACCAGAAAACTTTTCAGGCACAGGCATACGTAAGTCTGTACCTGGAGGAGATCGCACTATATTCACAGCCGTCTGTAGGACTTGTGCAGACCCAGACAAAGCGTTGATCTGGGTCTGATGACTGTCCAGCACTTGGATGAAATTTTCCACCAAGGTGGTGAGTGCATTCAGACGGCTGTTAAGTGCGTCCATTTGGTTTTGGTCTGCCGTTCTGTAACGATCGGTGTCAGCACACAGAGACAATCTGATTATTGGTGATCTGCAGTATCACCAAGAATACAGATATATACCTGATTATTGATGATCTGCAGAATCACCGATAATCCAAGTATAGCTAACCTCTGGACACCTATGTAATGTGAGTGTTTTGGTGCAACAGTAATGACTTTGAGTGAGACCACCCGAGGAGCAGGTGGTCTATGGCAGTATGGGCAATACTGCTTTTAGAGAAGAGCAAAAACCTTCCAGCAGCCTGAGACCTCCAAAGGGGTGGAGTCCCAGGCTGAAGGTAGGAAGGACCTATGAGTGAGTGACACCTGAATGGTGGATGTCACTAGCAGGTCTGGAGACTATCTCTTAAGGAGAGAGATAGCTCTCGAGGTCGGGCAAGCCAGGTCAGCAACACATGGACAGACAAGGTACAGAGACAGAAGGCTGATTCGGTATCCAAAGGCAGGCAGGGTTGGCAACAGATAATCAGATATGCGAAGGTACCGAATCAGAAAGCAGAGGGATAGTCAGAAAAGCAGTAGGTCATAACAGATATCAACAATGCCTAGTCTTGGGTGTGAGGTCCATGGTCTCTACAACCTGGAACTAGTCTGGAGTATAATATGATGGTGCACAGTATCCCTAGTCTTGGGTGTTTTGCAGTAGGTAGTGTCCCATATACACTGGGCAGTGTATATATAGAAGACTCTTGTATATACAGGGGAGCGTCCTGTAGTGGTGTTGTACAGTGTATAGGCTGAAGATGAAAATGATGGTGGTGCCGGTCTCTGGAAGCCACTGGATAGTGGTGCAAGTATCTGTATAGACAAGGGGTGGGGGGAATGGGAGGAGAGAGAGGAGAGCGCACTCAGAAGGGTAGCAGTTGTCCCTGGCAAGCCTGCCGGGGAATGATCTCACCTTTAGGACTGACTGACTAGCCCATATGGGTCTGTCAGCATGTTTTTCGCCTGAAGAAAGGAGAAAGCTTCTCTCCAGAAACGCGTTGCGTAATAAACATTTTATTATTTTTTCAACCAAACACGGACTTTGCCGTGTATCCTTTCTGCATGCACTGCACCTTCCAGGAACCTTCAGCAGCACACTCTATCCCCACACATAGTGGGAGTTCAGAGTGCAGCTAACAAACTTGCACACATAGCCTCCAGGCACTACATCCAGCAAGACCCAGTTAGCGGCCATCTATGGAGATCAGCTGATGTGACCGATCCTGTTTGAAAGCACCACTGCTGCCTGCGTCTCCGGCATAAAGAGGGACAACGCTAGACTGCTGACAGACCCATATGGGCTAGTCAGTCAGTCCTAAAGGTGAGATCATTCCCCGGCAGGCTTGCCAGGGACAACTGCTACCCTTCTGAGTGCGCTCTTCTTTCTCTCCTCCCATTCCCCCCACCCCTTGTCTATACAGATAGTCTTGGGTGTGAGGTCCGTAGTCTCGACACCCTGGAACTAGTCTGAGTATAACAGAGTGATAACACAAAGTCCCTAATCTTGGGTATGAGGTCCGTGGTCTCTACACCCTGGAACTAGTCTGAAGTATAACAGAATGATAACACAAAGTCCCTAATCTTGGGTGTGAGGTCCGTGGTCTCGACACCCTGGAACTAGTCTGAAGTATAACACAATGATAAACAGAAGTAATCTGGCTCAGTGTGAATTCCCAGGTCCTCCTGGTTCAAACACACTGTGGGATCTGACTAAGGTCTGAGTGCTTCCACGTAAGTGTTCGCAATGGCAGACAACTTGAGACTGAGCAGAAGTAACTATATATAGAGCAGCGCTCTCCGGCGCCACCCGTCATTGATTGACCAATAGTCACTTGTTCTGAGGTCAGCTGACCCGCTTGGTCAGCTGATCCTTCCTTGGCTTTTCATAAAAGTTCTGCCTCTCAGCGCGTGCATGCGTATTCCTGAATCTATGTGAACTAACAGACCCAGCCACACCAGATGCACGCTGCTGCGTGCAAACCGCCGCGCTGGACGCGGAATCAGCCGCCTTGCTGTCAGTACACGCGGCGGCTTTTCCGCGTTCCCTTACAAGGGGAAGGGGAAAGAGGTAAAAACAGTATATTTTAATGTAATAGTTGTCACTGCATCCCTATTATTACATTTTACTTTACTACATTTCCCAATTTTAACTGTGGTCCCGTCCCTTGTAGCCTAGTGGGCAGGGCCAGCCAAGGCTTTCAAGCACCAGAAATTTCAAAGTGTGCCCTCCTGCTCCCCCCCCCTCCCATTACGCCCATCCCACTATAGTACAAAGAAAAGAAAATAAAAAAGCGGTCTCAGCCATTGTGTAGATATAGATAACCAGATATGCCCACCCAGTACAGGTAACCAGATGAGCCCCCAGTATTAGCCCCCCATAAATAGCTAGATGTTCCTCAGTATACCAGCATAGTCAGATATGCCCTCAGTATAAGGTCCTCCGTTAAGGTAGCCAGATGTGCCCCCAGTATTAGCCGCCCTATAGGTAGCTCGGTGTGCCCCCAGTATTAGGTCCCCTGCCCAGTATAGTCATCTGTGCCCTCAGAATTAGGTACCCCCATATAGATAGCCAGATGTTTCCCTAGTACTGCCCCCAATTATAGATAGCCAGATGTGCCACCATTATTAGGTCCCCCAGTATAGCCAGATGTGCCCCCCAGTATTAGTATCCCCCATAATAACCAGATGTGCCCCCAGTATTGTCACCCCCCAGTGAACTAAATTATGTGTGCCCCCATTACTAGACAGCCACCCTCTTAATAAGCATCTTTCCCCCTCATATTAGGCAGCCCCCCTCGCATTAGGAAGCCCCACATACAGCAATCTGTAAATATGTACTGGAAAGAAAAGCAGGACTCATCTCCTTGGATCCAGCTCAGATGAAGGTGACTACAGAGCTGTGAACAGTGGATCCTGCAGCACGATCGCCACTGGATCTTGGAAGGTGAGATTTTCTTTTCTTTACAGAACTTAATTACAGGGTATTGGGAGGGAGGAATGATCAATGCTATTGGCTACAGTATTGATAATTTCTCTGTCTGCTAATTCCCTAAGGGAACACATGTTCCCTTTCACCAATTAGTGCTGAAGCAGGCTGTGATGGGAGCGGGCCTGGTACCATACCTAATTGTCCACAGCACTCCTTAAGCTGAAAAGCCTATATCTACATCCTTGCGGTTTGGATGAAGCCACTGGGCCTGTAGATATACTGTATTGGTTGGAAAAGTAGTTACCGGTAATCGTTTACAAAGTAGATTTAATTTTTTATTGTCTCTGCTCAATGGCAGTCTATTAAGAGTCCCAGAGTTAAAATTCATGAACTATTGACCCTTTTCTATCTCTACTCTGCTCTCATAAGTTGAATTCTGCCAGGAAATCTTTTATGGCTGTAATTTGCTTATCAGTGATGTTTACTATATTCCCAACAAGAACAACACAGCTTGGTTATTAACATGTATTGCACGCTACATACACATGTTTATCTCAACATGTTACATGTGGCCTTGGGGGTTCTTTCCTGGGACCCACTTCTTGACCCCCCCATTTTGATTGCAGCCTTCTTTTTGTATTGATTGAAGTGTATTGTAGTCGGACTCCTGTCTTTTTTAATGAAACAATGAATAAAACAGACAATAATGGTACTAAATAAGTTTGTTTAATCAACTCTCTAAAGTGGTAATGTAGTTAATTTTAAGTGTGTTTAAAATAACTTACATCGATGTCCTAATCAATATTGCAATATTAAATTGTACAGCTCTTAATTCCCCTCTCTACATTATCTTCATGTAGTTAAATTATTATTGTTAAAAATGGAAATGCTCAAACTGTTGATCAATTGGTAATAATCTAAAAACAGACTACAAGATGGATCTTATGATGTAATTACAGCACTGTATTTGTTTGTTAGGTCATTATAAGCTGTAATCCATTCATCAGAAACTGTTTCACAGATATCAGCATGTGACGTAAAAGTAGTGCTTCCAGGTATGCAAAGCTAAAAAAAAAAAAATTGAAGAAGAAACATAAATGTCTTTTTCGTACAAAAAAAAAAAATCACATGCAGCCTGAGCAATTAATTTAAATTCACATATCAGAAGTCTTCTATATAAGGGCCTCTTAATGTGAGTTGCTGGCTTGTATAAGAAGCTACATTATCTAAGACTAGCGGTTAGGGATGATCGGAACCAGCAAATTCCGTTCCGCCGGAAATCACGGATTCCATCAGTGTTAAATTCCGTCGCTATGAAAATTCCGCCGGATTTGTACGGAATTCCGCGGAATTCCGGATTCCATCAGAAATATTACAAAAATTCTCATTCTCTCTCCTCCTCCTCCGGTATCATCTTCCAGGGAATTGTAGTTTTTCAAAAGCCAGCTTGCATACCATGGCTGGGAATTGAACCCAGGCTGGGCTAGGAATTGAACCCAGGTCTCAGTGTGTGGTAGGTAACTGACTTAACCGCTATACCTCCAACAACACTACATACTAAAGTCAGCCTAGCATGTACCATTATGATCAATCCAAGAGAAAAAGTAGCGTGCTTAAGGATTTGTAGCATGTCAAAAGCCAACTCACCATGGGTGGGAATTGAACCCAGGTCTCAGTGTGTGGTAGGTAACTGACTTAACCGCTATACCACCAACAACACTACATGCTGAAGCCAGCCTAGCATGTACCATTATGATCAATCCAAGAGAAAAAGTAGCTTGCTTAAGGATTTGTAGCCAGGCATGGCCTTGCCTTTTGTGTTCAACAGTTGTCCGAAGAGAACCCCAGATAGCCAGGTAGATGCATCTCTCTCTCTCTCTCTCTCTCTCTCTCTCTCTCTCTAGTAGGGATGGTCACCGCTTTCCACGGAATTGTATTTTCCAGAATTTTTAGGCGGAAATTGCTCATTCCATTCCGTTTGGTCGGAACGGAATTGCTTTTTCAAACTGGCGGAATTCCGAAAATACCTGTGAAATTCTGCCGGTATCTGTTGATGGTTTTAAGCTGAAAATTCAGTTCAATGGCATCAAGTACTAGGGAGAGAGAGAGAGAGATCATTTTTCTCTTGGGTATATCACAATGGTACATGCTAGGCTAGCTTCAGTATGTAGTGTTGTTGGTGGTATAGCGGTTAAGTCAGTTACCTACCACACACTGAGACCTGGGTTCAATTTTCAGCCTGGGTTCAATTCCCAGCCACGGTGAGTTGGCTTTTGACATGCTACAAATCCTTAAGCACACTACTTTTTCTCTTGGATTGATCATAGTGGTACATGCTAGGCTGGCTTCAGCATGTAGTGTTGTTGGTGGTATAGCGGTTAAGTCAGTTACCTACCACACACTGAGACCTGGCTTCAATTCCCAGCCACGGTGAGTTGGCTTTTGACATGCTACAAATCCTTAAGCAAGCTACTTTTTCTCTTGGATTGATCATAATGGTACATGCTAGGCTGGCTTCGGCATGTAGTGTTGTTGGTGATATAGCGGTTAAGTCAGTTACCTACCACACACTGAGACCTGGGTTCAATTCCCAGCCATGGTGAGTTGGCTTTTGACATGCTACAAATCCTTAAGCAAGCTACTTTTTCTCTTGGATTGATCATAATGGTACATGCTAGGCTGGCTTCAGCATGTAGTGTTGTTGGTGGCATAGCGGTTAAGTCAGTTACCTACCACATACTGAGACCTGGGTTCAATTCCCAGCCTGGGTTCAATTCCCAGCCACGGTGAGTTGGCTTTTGACATGCTACAAATCCTTAAGCACACTACTTTTTCTCTTGGATTGATCATAGTGGTACATGCTAGGCTGGCTTCAGCATGTAGTGTTGTTGGTGGTATAGCGGTTAAGTTAGTTACCTACCACACACTGAGACCTGGCTTCAATTCCCAGCCACGGTGAGTTGGCTTTTGACATGCTACAAATCCTTAAGCAAGCTACTTTTTCTCTTGGATTGATCATAATGGTACATGCTAGGCTGGCTTCGGCATGTAGTGTTGTTGGTGGTATAGCGGTTAAGTAAGTTACCTACCACACACTGAGACCTGGGTTCAATTCCCAGCCATGGTGAGTTGGCTTTTGACATGCTACAAATCCTTAAGCACGCTACTTTTTCTCTTGGATTGATCATAATGGTACATGCTAGGCTGGCTTCAGCATGTAGTGTTGTTGGTAGCATAGCGGTTAAGTCAGTTACCTACCACACACTGAGACCTGGGTTTAATTCCCAGCCTGAGTTCAATTCCCAGCCACGGTGAGTTGGTTTTTGACATGCTACAAATCCTTAAGCACGCTACTTTTTCTCTTGGATTGATCATAATGGTACATGCTAGGCTGGCTTCAGCATGTAGTGTTGTTGGTGGTATAGTGGTTAAGTCAGTTACCTACCACACACTGAGACCTGGGTTCAATTCCCAGCCACGGTGAGTTGGTTTTTTACATGCTACAAATCCTTAAGCACGCTACGCTAGGAAGAGGAGAGAGAGATGTTTGTTTCCGGGGGAAAAAAATTCAGCGGAATTCCATTTTAGAGGTTTAGCAATTCCGTTCCGACCGTCGGAATCGGAATTGATCTAATTCGGTCCGGAATCGGATTCCAGCGAGCACTAGCGGTGGTGTTCAGATTCGGGTCACACTTATATTCAACTCAAATATGGATGTTTACATTCAGACCTAACCGACCTAAAACAACAATTCGACTGCAAAAATCTGGAATAATTACAGCCACCTTTAATAGTTAATGGAAAATCTAGAATGACCAAATTTGCTACAAGACTAGGGGGAGCAAGGAGAATTTGAGAATTGTTTTTTTCTTTAGGAAGACCTTGTAGTTTAAGAAAGTCAGTTGTAAATTTAGAATAGGAAAATGCTTTTTAAATGTAGTTAAATGACACATGTTAAATTACAGTTAAATGTATCTATTGGTTCTGAAAATTTACATATAACCCCACAAAACAGCAGTTACTGTGTACTGACACACAAGCAAGCAACCCCGGGGCAAAGTGGCAACATTTTTTCCGGGTTTACTGTACATGTGTAATAGTGCTATATAAGGTTCCTTGGAAAATATACCTGTTACTTGCTCTAAAAAAAATAAAAATGAAACAAAATGATGAAAGCTCCTCCCTCCCAAGCCTTTTTAATCACTGGTCACCCATGCAGACTGGTAAAGCCAGAATGCGGAGCCCGTACCACATGGTCACCCTGAGCTATACCAGCCCACAAGGTCCATTGTATGTGGGGGGACTCTGGCATTGCTGACCCTCAGTTTGTACCTGTTGCTTACAGAGACACCAGTGTACCATATGAAGATGGAGAATTATAGCACTGACTCAATGGTAGCAGTGTAGAAGCTTGTCATAAGGTCCTGCAACTTGCCAATTTTTTCAGTTGTTGCAGGGTTTTTTCCCGAACATTGGCTGGGTTCCTTCCACCTTAGGACCCTGGAGATGGTGGTGCCCAGGAAGTCCAGACTGTTGAGATAGTCCAAGATATACACAAGGCTGATATTGATGTCATTTTCTATGGACCTGTTTGCTCTCTACGCTGTCCTTAATATCCTTAATATGCTCCCTTAATTTCCTGAATCCTCCTTATACTACATAATGAAGGTTCCACAATATATAAAACACATATTAACCACTTAAGTACCACGGGCTTAACCAGGCCATTTTCTGCAAAATAGGCCACTGCAGCTTTAATGCCTCACTGCAGGGCCGTACAACTAAGCACACAAGTGATTACCTCACCCTTTTCTGCCTACCAACAGAGCTTTCTGTTGGTGGGCTGTGATTCCTCCTGGGATGTTTATTTATTTTTATATAAATATTTTTTGTTTTATTTTTAAATACAAATGGCTATTTTTTTTACTAATCCCAGCCCTCCCTCCCCCCGCCAGCTAATCGGCGCGATCAGCTGTCATAGGCTTTAGCCTATAACGGCAGATTGCTTCTTTGTCTCCAGAGGGGACAGCCATGTCACGCGGCTGTCCCCAGTAGAGCGCTGCTGCAGATCGCAGCGTTGTACTATGTAAATAGACGGCAGTTTCGGCATCTAACAGTCTCCTAGCGGCAATCGCCACGCCCCCAAGACTGCACGCTGATCGGCATTAGGCGGTTGTGGGGCTGCCACTCCGCTCACGCACTCCCCCGTTATGCTCCCTTGGCTGGGAGTGTTCTGCACCTGCACAGTAGTACTGCACAGGCACAGAATGCTCCCCACTATGGGAGGGCGACAGGGGCACATGCTTGGCCGGGCCACACATGCCTAGCATGCCCGGGGACCTTCCGGGGTCAATTACAGAAGATCCAGAAAGTGGAGGAGGGTGGCAAGGGATTGATAAGGTATGTATAATCCCCCTCCCCCCCTTCATCTCAGGTTTACTTTAAAGGGGTATGAAAAACAGCATTTCTTATTTGCTCTAAAAGATTATTTACAGCATATTATATAAAACCACCATTTTTTTGTACTAGAACAGCATTCAACTAGTTAAACACAGAACTTACAAGTTCCCTGCAGGGAAAGCTGGACGCATCCAAACTGGAGATAACATTATCTTGTGTTTACTTAATTGTATCAAGTGAGGAATGTAAACATTCTCTGGTAAGTCAGACACTCCAGAACACAGACAGATACTCAGAAAGCATTTCTGGACACATTACAGTATGAATATACCAGTTATGAATAAAATGCAATGTCAGCTCTCAGAGCAAAAACATTGTACTTTGGGAACTTGTAATTTCTAAATGAATAATAATACGTATGCACAAAAGCAAATTTGATAACTGTATGGGATATGAAAAGTAGGAAAACATGTTTTTATTGAATATTATGTCAGAGTTTTATATCACTTTAAGATCAATATTCAAGAGAGAAATCAGGTGATAGCTATATGTCTTGGATGGATCTTTGGTCTTGGTGGATCTCAAGGTGCTCCCACACCCCCTCAATTTTCCCAAACCAGATTTATTTTATGGTACTCAATAAGGATTACTCACAGACTTCCAGAACTATTCTGAATAATATTCAGTGACAAAAACCTCCCACAATAGCTTAATTAAAAAAACAAATGTGTCCAGAATTTCTGGAATGTAATTATCTGATTGTAATCTGTTTAAAGTTCCTGCTAATAACCCACCATCATTTCCATACATTTGTAACTACTCCTTCGCCCATCACCTTTACAGTAAATGCTTGTGTGTATCATATATAGGGAAAAATTCCATAGTTCTTCACACTTATAAACCAGCTCTTGAAATACCTGGCCACTAAATGTATATATTTCAAGTAGCAATGAATTCATCTATTTTCCTTTTTCATGGCAGCACGTTATGGGCCTCCCAAATCATCAAAGCATAAAGTAATCCTTTACAAGCATAAGTAAAAAAACATTAAGGACCTTATATAGTTTTTTGAAAATAGTTTCTATATTTCAGAAAATATTATTTTCTGATATAAATAAAGATACTGAAGATACCCAATCAATGCCTCTCTTGAACTATCGAAAAATCATGTAAAATAAATAAATATCATTTTTAGTGCATAACTTATGTAGGCCTCCAAAATAGGTGTAATCTCTTATATTTGGGTTAAGTACTACCCACAATTCCATGTCAATAAGTAATTCTTATTGGATAAAATGACTACACCAATGAGAGTCTATTACAGATTTTAAAACATACAACCAATGAATCCGGTGCACAGGTCTTCAATTATATAGTATACCCCCTAAAATAAGGGGGATGGCTGGGTACAAAATTTCTTGAACTAGTACACAAATGAGAACCCGCCACTCATTACTATAAATGTACAAAACTTTATTACTTCAAACTTGCAGTGGATATAAAGTAGTTCCCCACACCACTCCCAAACCCATTAAAATTCCCCAGGCACACTGGTTTCCATAAGGAGCACTCCTATGAACATGCACGCTCACTTCCACACCACACATATAATCCTGGACGTCCAGTCCTTTTTAAATTTTGTGTGACCAAGCTGGGCCACACAAGTCTGTATCAATTAAGCCTTCTTATAAGAGCACCTTAAGTCCTGTATGACAGACTACCCGGAGCTAGTCTACTTTAGGGGACCCACCGTAAATCCCCATAGAGAATTTGAGCTGTGCTGAAAACGGAGCGAATTTCCGCTTTCAGCTTGTTTAAACCCCCACAAGTCATATATCTATGGAAAGCTCAGAATCTGCTCTAACGAATGGTGCCACTTTCGGTGAGAAAAAGCTGAAACTCATCGTGTAGGAGGCGCCGAACGGCCACGATCGCGGCTCCGTCAGCCATCTTTACATCTGTGCTGCTCCTATTTTTCTCCCTCCTGATTGGAGGGATTGTTAGCTGTGGGGGGGGGGGAAGGGGGGGAGCATGCCAGAAACTGCTCTCTCACAAGACTCACAAGTTACCATGTCTACCGACCTTCAGGGCTGTGAAAAATAATAGTTTGGCCGAATGAAATTAAACTGTGCCGAACAGATAGGAAATTACATCCTCCTGCTCCCCCCTCCCATCTGCCAACACACACCGCCCAGCGCAGTAGTAGTAGGAAGCCAGTAGAAAACATTTCACTTTTTTTGTTGTTGTTTTTTTTTTCCTTCTCTCTGGCACGCCCCCAGCTAACAATCCCTCCAATGAGGAGGGAGAAAAATAGGAGCAGCACAGAACCAAGATGGCCATCGAAGCCGCGATCGCGGCCGTTCGGCGCCTCGTACAAGGTGAGTTTCACCTTTTGCTCACCGAAAGTACCATCATTCGTTAGAGTAGATTCTCAGCTTTCCATAGATATATAACTTGTGGGGTTTTAGAAGAGCTGAAAGCGGAAATTCGCTCCGTTTTCAGCACAGCTCAAATGCTCTATGGGGATTTACGGTGGGTCCCCTAAAGTAGACTAGCTCCGACTACCCTCACTCACATGCAATTCCACGTGCTCACCGACTCCAACTTACTCCTCTTGGCAGAGTCCAATTATATGCGCATTTCACACTAACTGCAGGTAAGCTTCCAGATACAGCATCTTACTCTTTGTGATATCGGCTGACTGTTTAACTGCTACAACTGTCCAATGTGCTACTGCTGGCTCTCCGCACAGCGTCCGATATTACCTCCTCCTGAAGAAAATCAGACTATACATATACAGCTTGTGCACTGCAGCGTCCAGCAGTGATACGGGTACCTGTAGTTGTGCGTAGTGCTTCTCTCACTGTCCACCTTTCAGGCTTGCATCGCCCACATCAGCATGTCCACAAGGACTCCCTCCTTCCAGTGCGTCACTCCACGGAGTAAGTTGGAGTCGGTGAGCACGTGGAATTGCATCTGAGTGAGGGTGCTCTGTCATACAGGACTTTAGGTGCTCTTATAAGAAGGCCCAATTGATACTGTTTTCCCGGCGGACTTGTATGGCTCAGCTTGGTTCACACAAAATTTTAAAATGGACATAAAGGATTTTATGTGTGGTGTGGAAGTGAGTGTGCATGTTCATAGGAGCACTCCTTATGGAAACCAGTGTGTCTGGGGGATTTTAATGGGTTTGGGAGTGGTGTGGGGAACTAGTTTATATCCACTGCAAGTTTGAAGTAATACAGTTTTGTACGTTTATAGTAATGAGTGGCGGGTTCTCATTTGTGTACTATTACAGATTTTAACCACTTCCGGCAAAATGGCCTTTATATAAATGTCTATTCTGCTGAAGTACAGGTACACATGCACCATGAGAGCGCACATACAAGTGCAAGTGCATTAATAACCTTCATCCTATGGCATGAAGTGGTTAAGGTGGTCTTAAAATCACCAAATAAACCTTTTTCTAAAACAAGATACTCCATAAAGATTATGTAAAAAAGGAGTTTATTTGGAAAATACCATGAAATAAATTTGTATTTTAAATTGTAATCCTTTTATTATAATTCCCTCTAGACTGCAAGCCTTTGGCAGGGCCCTCTCTCCTTGTGTGTCATACTTGATTGTACACTCTACCCAGAATATGTGAACTGGAATTATTGGCACTACAACTCCAGTGTATGATCTAGAATTGTATTACTACCTGTATTGTATTGTGTTGTGTATCTTATTGCTTATTACCTGTACTGTTGTATCTATTGCTTATTACCTGTATTGTGCTGTTGGTCAACCCTGTTATCATTCTCTTTAATCCTATGTATTGTACAGCGTGGTGTATTATGTCGGTGCTATATAAATTCAATAAATAATAATAATAATAATAATAATAATAATAATAATAATAATAATAATAATAATTATTATTATTATTATTATAATTCATATACAGATTCAGGAGCACATGGAGACTAACAAACACAATTTTCTAACATTTGACCTGGCGTTTAATAGCGTTTTCAACCAGAGGACAACTAAAACTAGAGATGTTGAGAACATCAAAATGCGAACTTCTGCAAATGTTCGTGGCCAGGCGAATCTAGTGAACCGCCATAAACTTCAATGGGCAGACAAATTTTAAAAACCTACAAAGACTGTTTCTGGCCACAAAAGTGATAGAAAAGTTGTTTCAAGGGGTCTAACACCTGGACTGTGGCATGCCAGAGGGGTATCCATGCCAAAAATCCCACTAAAAATTACGGAGTTGATGCCAAGTAGGGTTTTAATCGCTAATGGGCAGAAATCACATTATGCACAGCTCTGGGTGACAGTGGGCTGAGGAGTGTCACACACAGAGTAATGCAATAGTACTATCAGAATACAGTGAAATAATGATGCACAGGAGTGGTACCATGCATGTAACTTAATGTAGCAACAGCAGTAGTGTGCACACAGCTCTGGGTGTCAGTGGGCTGTGGAGTGTCACACACAAAAAAACACAGGAGACCATTGTGCTAGCCCTCAAAAGAGCTGTTTGGGTTGCTTTCACAGCAAGTGAGGAACAAGAACACAGGCCTAGCTAATACTCTCTCTACCTATCTGCATCAAGTCTGACCCTGCTCTCACTAACAGTCAGCAGCCAGCAGAGAATTAATCCAATATGGTCACTGCAACTGCTTTTTAATAGGGGGTGGGGTTCCAGGAGGACGTGCTAGCTGATTGGCCGCACCCATACTGCCCCCTTTCACCGCCCAGTCTGGAGTCCAGGTGGAGACAGTTGAACTAGGATCGGCCCTAGACTTTTTTGAACTGTTCCTCACCCAGGATCTCCTTGACTTAATTGTGGCTGAGACCAACCTATATGCCACACAATTTATAACCGCCCATCCGAAAAGCTGCCATGCCCAGCCTTTTCGGTGGAAACCACTCCAAGTTTCCGAACTTAAAATTTTTTTGTGCCTTCTCCTCAACATGGGTATTACTAAAAAAAATGTATTGCGCTCTTATTGGTCTACACGCCAAATACATAACTTGCCCGTGTTCTCTGCTGCCATGTCCAGGACGCGATTTGAGATCATCCTGCGCTTCCTGCATTTCAATGACAACGACACCTGTCATGAAAGAGACCACCCAGCTTATGACCGGCTCCACAAAATTCGGCCCCTCATAGACCACCTGTCATCCACATTTGCAGATGCTTATACCCCTGAACAGAACATCTGTGTAGATGAGTCCCTCGTACATTTTACCGGGCGCCTTGGCATCAAACAGTACATCCCAAGCAAGCGCGCCCGGTATGGGGTGAAACTGTATAAGCTCTGTGATAGGGCCACAGGCTATACATCTCGTTTTAGAGTCTATGAGGGAAAAGACTCAAAATTGGAGCCGGTCGGATGTCCTGACTACCTGGGGAGCAGTGGAAAGATTGTGTGGGACTTGGTGTCACCCTTGTTCCAGAAGGGGTACCATCTTTATGTGGACAACTTTTACACAAGTGTGGCCCTCTTTCAGCACTTAAAGTTAGAAGGAATCCGATGCTGTGGCACCATGCGGCCTAGTCGCCGGGGCTTCCCCCAACGGCTCGTTAACATCAGACTTCAACGGGGGGAGAGGGCCGCCTTGTGTACCGATGACTTGCTCTCGGTGAAATGGAAGGACAAGAGGGACGTTTACCTTCTGTCTACCATTCACACAGACACGACAGTACAAATTACACGGGCAACAGAGGTCATTGAAAAGCCCCTCGCCGTCCACAGCTATAATGCCAACATGGGAGGGGTGGACTTCAATGACCAGATGTTAGGGCCCTATTTAATTTCCTGTAAAACCAGACGCTGGTATAAGAAAGTGTCTGTGTATTTAATTCAATTGGCGATGTACAACAGCTTTGTTATCTACAGTAAGGCTTGGAGAACTGGATCTTTACTTCAATTCCAGGAAGACATTGTTTCGGCACTCCTCTATCCAGAAGGTGCCAGAGCCCAACCCCCAAATGCAACTAGCCGGCTGCATGGAAGGCATTACGCCTACCCGATTCCCAGTACCCCAACTCAACGCAACCCCAGAAAAAGATGTCGTGTCTGCAGCAAGGCTGGAATAAGGTGTGACACCCCCGTTTACTGTCCCCGCTGTCCTGACCAGCCTGGCCTATGCCTAGGGGAGTGTTATGAGAGGTACCACGAGAAGGCACACTTTTAGAACCTAGGGAACTACAGACACAGCAGTAGGCACACAAGGGTCTCTCAGTGCTATTTCACACTGGCGCGATGCGTTAGGGCAAATTGCCTAGCAAAAGTCACACTTTGCGGTCCCCCCCTACGCCGGATGTGCTTGACTTAACGCTAGTGCATGCCTACGTTACTGCGTGGCTTCTGCGGAAATTTGGGTCGGCCCGGAAGTCATGTTAGTCTACGGCGACGCAGTTAATTACTAGGCCGAATGCTACTCTTGTGGTATTCCCTGAAGATCTATTTTGGGCGAGACGGTGCGGCGGGCTCGACCGACCGGATAGGCCAGTATGCAGTGTGAACCCAAACATCAGGTTTTGAGAGATCCAAATACACTGGCCTGCCAGAAACCTCTCCTTTCACTTGGGACAGAATGCATAATGTACTTCGCCACATATCTGTGCGATTTGCACTTTGCACATTGACCCATGAGGGAGGAGAAGTTTATCCTCAGCTCGCAGGTAAAAAAAAAAAAAAAAAAAAAAAACAGGTAAGCAAAAAAGTTAATATTTGGTTACCAATGTTATTGTTTGGTTTGAACATATTTAATAAAGTTTAAAAAGTTAATGTTATTGAAGTGCTTTGCTGCTTGCTTGCTTGCTTGCTTTTTTTTTTTTTTTTTTCTTCTTCTCTCTTTTTTTCCAACCGACCAATCAGCTGCAGCACTGATGATGCATCCTGACAGAAGCACTGCGCTTCTGTCAGGTTACACAAAATCGGTGCATGCAGCGCTGTAGGACGAGATTTCTCCTCCACAGTAAAAAAGATACGTTTGCCGAGGCATATGGGCCAAGGTGTGGTATTGGGGTTCATATGCTTTGGCAAGCACTTTGTATCAAAAAAGAACTCAAGCAATGATTTCTCCATTCACATCGATCAATGTGGATGAATAAATCAGGATTGCCTGGGCATACGAGCTGGTGGGTTTGGATTTTTGGGGTGGCAGCTCCTATGTCCAGGCGGACACCTTCCCCTCCTTTTTGTTTTGTTTTTTTGTTTTACTTCTCTCTTTTTTCTATCCAGACCGACCGACCGACCGACCAATCAGCTGCAGCACTGATGGTGCATCCTGACAGAAGCATTGCGCTTCTGTCAGGTTACACAAAATCAGTGCATGCAGCGCTGTAGGACGAGATTTCTCCTCCACAGTAAAAAAGATACGTTTGCCGAGGCATATGGGCCAAGGTGTGGTGTTGGGGTTCATATGCTTTGGCAAGCACTTTGTGTCAAAAAAGAACTCAAGCAATGATTTCTCCATTCACATCGATCAATGTGGATGAATAAATCAGGATTGCCTGGGCATACGAGCTGGTGGGTTTGGATTTTTGGGGTGGCAGCTCCTATGTCCAGGCGGACACCTTCCCCTCCTTTTTGTTTTGTTTTTTCGTTTTTCTTCTCTCTTTTTTCTATCCAGACCGACCGACCGACCATTGAATCAATCAGCTGCAGCACTGATGGTGCATCCTGACAGAACATTGCGCGTCTGTCAGGTTACACAAAATCGGTGCATGCAGCGCTGTAGGACGAGATTTCTCCTCCACAGTAAAAAAGATACGTTTGCCGAGGCATATGGGCCGAGGAGCGGTGTTGGGGTTCATATGCTTTGGCAAGCACTTTGTATCAAAAAAGAACTCAAGCAATGATTTCTCCACTCACATCGATCGATGTGGATGAATAAATTCAGGTTTGCCTGGGCATCCGAGCTGGTGGGTTTGGATTTTTGGGGTGGCAGCTCCTATGTCGATCTTTCTTTTCTTTTTGTTTCACATTTTTTGGCAGATATTTGTTCATCCACATTGATCGATGTGAATGAAGGGATATTTGCCGTTCATTTTTCCTTTCAGCCCAGAATGCACTACCTGTATGCCCAATATAAGGAGTATAGCAGAAATACTGGCCATACATGTAATGATTGCAGAGGCCCTAAAATGCCAGGACAGACCCTACAAATGACCCCATTTTGGAAAGAGGACACCCCAAAGTATTCCGTGAGGTGCATGGTGAGTTCATAGAAGATTTTGTTTTTTGTCACAAGTTAGCATAAATTGTTGTTTTTGTTTTTTTTCACAAAGTATCCTTTTCTGCTAACTTGTGACAAAAAATATTTTTTTTTAAAAACTCACCATGCCCCTCATGGAATACTTTGTGGTGTCTTATTTTTAAAATGGGGTCATTTGTGGGGTTTGTTAACTGTCCTGTCATGTGGGGGGGGCTAAATTGTGAGCACCCCTGTAAAGCCCAAAGGTAGTCTTTGCACGTTGGGCCCCTTAGCGCAGTTAGGCTGCAAAAAAGTGCCACACGTGCTATCGCCGTACCCGGGAGAAGTATACCAATGTGTTTTAGGGTGTATTTTTACACATACCCATGATGGGTAGAAGAAATCACTCTGTAAATGGCAATTTTTTTATTTTTTTACACACAATTGTCCATTTACAGAGATATTTCTCCCTCCCAATATGGGTATGTGTAAAAATACACCCCAAAACACATTGTACTACTTCTCCTGAGTACGGCGATACCACATGTGTGGCACTTTTTTGCACCCTAACTGCGCTAAGGGGCCCAGAGTCCACTGAGTACCTTTATGATTTCACAGGTCATTTTGAGAAAAGCAGTATAGGAACCCCACAAATGACCCCATTTTACAAAGAGGACACCCCAAGGTACTCAATTAGGAGTATGGTGAGTTCATAGAAGATTTTATTTTTTGTCACAAGTTAGCGGAAAATGACACTTGGTAAAAAAAACCCAATAAAAATCATTTTCCGCTAACTTGTGACAAAAAGTAAAATCTTCTATGAACTCACCACACTCCTAATTGAGTACCTTGGGGTGTCTTCTTTCTAAAATGGGGTCATTTGTGGGGTTCCTATACTGCTCTGGCATTTTAGGGGCCCTAAACAGTGAGGAGTAGTCTTGAAACCAAATGTTTCAAAATGACCTGTGAAATGCTAAAAGGTACTCAGTGGACTCTGGGCCCCTTAGCGCAGTTAGGGTGCAAAAAAGTGCCACACATGTGGTATCGCCGTACTCAGGAGAAGTAGTATAATGTGTTTTGGGGTGTATTTTTACACATACCCATATTGAGTGGGAGAAATATCTCTGTAAATTGACAATTGTGTGTAAAGAAATCAAAAAATTGTCATTTACAGAGATATTTCTCCCACCCAATATGGGTATGTGTAAAAATACACCCCAAAACACATTGTACTACTTCTCCCGAGTACGGCGATACCACATGTGTGGCACTTTTTTGCACCCTAACTGCGCTAAGGGGCCCAGAGTCCACTGAGTACCTTTTAGCATTTCACAGGTCATTTTGAAACATTTGGTTTCAAGACTACTCCTCACTGTTTAGGGCCCCTAAAATGCCAGAGCAGTATAGGAACCCCACAAATGACCCCATTTTAGAAAGAAGACACCCCAAGGTACTCAATTAGGAGTATGGTGAGTTCATAGAAGATTTTACTTTTTGTCACAAGTTAGCGGAAAATGATTTTTATTGGTTTTTTTTACCAAGTGTCATTTTCCGCTAACTTGTGACAAAAAATAAAATCTTCTATGAACTCACCATACTCCTAACGGAATACCTTGGGGTGTCTTCTTTCTAAAATGGGGTCATTTGTGGGGTTCCTATACTGCTCTGGCATTTTAGGAGCCCTAAACCGTGAGGAGTAGTCTTGAAACCAAATTTCTCAAAATGATCTGTGAAATCATAAAGGTACTCAGTGGACTCTGGGCCCCTTAGCGCAGTTAGGGTGCAAAAAAGTGCCACACATGTGGTATTGCCGTACTCGGGAGAAGTAGTATAATGTGTTTTGGGGTGTATTTTTACACATACCCATGCTGGGTGGGAGAAATACCTCTGTAAATGACAATCTTTTGATTTTTTTACACACAATTGTCCATTTACAGAGTTATTTCTCCCACCCAGCATGGGTATGTGTAAAAATACACCCCAAAACACATTGTACTACTTCTCCCGAGTACGACGATACCACATGTGTGGCACTTTTTTGCACCTTAACTGCGCTAAAGGGCCCAAAGTCCAATGAGTTTCTTTAGGATTTCACAGGTCATTTTGAGAAATTTCGTTTCCAGACTACTCCTCACGGTTTAGGGCCCCTAAAATGCCAGGACAGTATAGGAACCCCACAAATGACCCCATTTTAGAAAGAAGACACCCCAAGGTATTCCGTTAGGAGTATGGTGAGTTCATAGAAGATTTTATTTTTTGTCACAAGTTAGCGGAAAATGACACTTGGTAAAAAAAAACAATAAAAATCATTTTCCGCTAACTTGTGACAAAAAGTAAAATCTTCTATGAACTCACCATACTCCTAATTGAGTACCTTGGGGTGTCTTCTTTCTAAAATGGGGTCATTTGTGGGGTTCCTATACTGCCCTGGCATTTTAGGGGCCCTAAACCGTGAGGAGTAGTCTTGAAACCAAATTTCTCAAAATGACCTGTGAAATCCTAAAGCTACTCATTGGACTTTGGGCCCTTTAGCGCAGTTAGGGTGCAAAAAAGTGCCACACATGTGGTATCGCCGTACTCGGGAGAAGTAGTACAATGTGTTTTGGGGTGTATTTTTATACATACCCATGCTGAGTGGGAGAAATAACTCTGTAAATTGACAATTGTGTGTAAAGAAATCAAAAAATTGTCATTTACAGAGATATTTCTCCCACCCAGCATGGGTATGTGTAAAAATACACCCCAAAACACATTGTACTACTTCTCCTGAGTATGGTGATACCATATGTGTGACACTTTTTTGCAGCCAAACTGCGCTAAGGGGCCCACAGTGCAATGACTACCTTTAGGATTTACAGGGGTGCTTACAATTCCGCACCCCCCAAAATGCCAGGACAGTAAACACACCCCATAAATGACCCCATTTTGAAAAATAGACACTTCAAGGTATTCATTGAGGGGCATGTTGAGTCCATGGCAGATTTCATTTTTTTTTGTTACAAGTTAGCAGAAATGGAAAACTTTTCTTTTTTTTTTGTGACAAACTGTCATTTTCCGCTAACTTGTGACAAAAAATAAAATCTTCTATGAACTCACCATGCCTCTTAGTGAGTACTTTGGGATGTCTTCTTTCCAAAATGGGGTTATTTGTGGGGTATTTATACTATCCTGGAATTTTAGCACCTCATGAAACATGACAGGTAGTCAGGAATGTCAGAGATGCTTAAAAATGGGAAAATTCACTTTTGGCACCATAGTTTGTAAACGCTATAACTTTTACCCAAACCAATCAATATACACTGAATGTTTTTTTTTATCAAAAACATGTTTGTCCACATTTTTCGCGCTGCATGTATACAGAAATGTTACTTTATTTGAAAAATGTCAGCACAGAAAGTTTAAAAAATAATTTTTTTGCCAAAATTCATGTCTTTTTTGATGAATATAATAAAAACTAAACATCGCAGCAGCAATCAAATAGCATCAAAAGAAAGCTGTATTAGTGACAAGAAAAGGAGCCAAAATTCATTTAGGTGGTAGGTTGTATGACCGAGCAATAAACCGTTAAAGCTGCAGTGGTCTGAATGGAAAAAACAGTGCTGGTCCTTAAGGGGGGGTAAAGGCTGAGTCCTCAAGTGGTTAATGTTGTTGACGCCTAAGTGTGCCCCACAGTTTTAAAATCCCTGGCTGATGTAACCCGTGTCAGAAAGACATTCTTGTTTTCTTGTTGTTTTCTCCTATGTAGTAACTGTGATTCATACACTTTATGATGCAGATGCGTAGATGCCACCTTACAAAATATGCTTTTAATGTTTCCTGTTGCTATTTTGATTGTAATGTTCTAAATTTTGTATTGCGTATTTTGTATACTGTGATATGAAAAACAAAAACCTTTTCAATAAAAATGTATAGTAAAGAAAAACACAAGGAAACCACACCAGCAAAACTAGAAAGTGAAAAACAAGTCACTGTTGATATAATAGTAGACTCAAAGTAGTTTTATTAATGCATCAATTTTAAAAAAAGGAAGTCTGAGAACATAGGACTTCTAAACTATAGGACAGGGAGCTCAGTTTTGGATACTGAGATATTAAATGCCTGCCTCAGTACAGTAACTTCTAAATAAATTCAAAACAGATGAGGCATCTGGCCATTTTGGGAGACTTGCTTCTTCCCAGATAGGATTGCATGGCTCTACTAATCACTGGTCACTGATTGGCTGCTTTAGAGGCCCAGGGCATTATGGGATAGCCATGAAAATGTTCCCACAAGCATAACTTTTAATTGGTTTTAGCTTTTCCAAATCAAATATCCGATAAAACTGTAAAACAGCAGACTAGATTTAATAATAGATCTAATGAGAATTTTTAGAGAAAATCAATTGTTATTCCTTTCAGCAGGCCCAGCATTACACCTCCAGTAAGGAACACACACTTGACATGACCTTAAAAGATACCTGATCCGAGGCAAAGGTCTCTGAGCACAGAGCTATGTTCATGCTGGATCCACATACTCCTGTGTGTTGTATGTTCCTCTTCTAGTTTCTACCAGCCACTGTAATCATTCCTTTAAAATGTTGATTTTGGGCTAAAGTCACATTTTCAGACAGGATGAGGCAGGCTTAAGTTCCCTTCTATCACCCTCCCATGATAGGAAGAAATGTTACAGCAAGTCTGACTCTTCCTGTCTGAAAATGTGACTTTAGCCAAAAGTCATGTTTTTCATAGAATGGTTACAGGGACCTAAGGGAACACTCAAAATATGTATATCCAGCATGAACCTTATGTAGCTTTGCCTCGGATTAGGTGAATTTTAATCAATCACATTTTTTATCAGTCAATTTACATCTGTATGTTGCACACAGTAAGTGTTTGATAGCCACACACACAACACTGCCCAATAACTATCGCTGTGTTTTGTGGCCTACTGATACAATTGTTCTAATTCCTACGTGGATATTGTGTAAATCCATCTCACTTTAAACGGTTTAATCAGTGTTACTTGTACCCTGTATAAGGAGAGGTTTATTGTTCTGAATCTGTTAGTTTTCCCATTTTCACATTAAATCCAATTCTGACTTGATATGCATTTTTCTCACATATTTCATGAACAGCAGCAGCAGATATATCCAGTTAGGCAATTAAATATCTATAATATTCACAAGTGCCTATGCTCCGTAATTATGAGGGGTAGACATATGCCTGTGTCGTATAGGATCGGTATATACTTGGAAGGAAATAATAGATGTCAGTCATGTTTGGCATGCATCAGACTATCATACTGTGTTATGAATATTCTAATCTCACCCTACAGTGTATTAGAAAGAAGTTAGGTCATATTTAATGTTACCCTCCTGAATGGAGTTTATGGCTGTAATAAAACCTTGATGCCTTTTCATATGATTAATGATTAGGGATGGGAAAATGTGAAATAGTGTTTTACTCATCAGCCTACATAGATGTTCCTGGATTAAAGAAGAACCCCAAGTTCACATGATACAGAAGCTTTATGTGGTAGATGTACTGTGCAGCATGTCTGATGGAGATTAGAAAAAACTTTCTTTATCTTAAAGCGGAATATAACCCTGCATTTCAACTTTGCTCTAAAACATTATTTACAGTATATTATATGCAACCAGCATTTTTTTTTTTTACTAGACCAGCATTGGAAGGGTTACACAGGGCTTTAAAGTCCCTAGAGATTTCTGCAGACGCATCCGAACTTCAGTTAGATACTTTTTGTTTACAAATATGTATCTTTTAAGTGTTTATTGTGACTCATCTCTCTCACTGAGAAGGAGCTTGGAGGACAGCCAAAGAGTGTGTAACTGTTTATCAATAGATACATCTAACTAAATAGAATGTAACTATCTGAACGTCTGCACGGAACTTAAAACCTCTGTGTTTAACCCTTCCAATGCTGGTCTAGTAAAAAAAAAATGCTTTTTGCATATAATATGCTGTAAATAATGTTTTAGAGCAAAGTTGAAATGCAGGGTTATATTCCGCTTTAACATGAGATGTCAGTTAACAAAACTGCATATGTCATATATGATTTACATTAATCATAAAAAAGATGACTATAAACACAAATGATAGAAATCCTTGTGTGCGCACAAATTAAGGAATTCTATTAATGTCTCAGATATGCTGTAATATGCTGTGCTACAGTGTGTATGAGCAATAGTACACAAAAGCTAGTACTCCAATTGAGATAGTGATACAGTTCAATCCACAGCTTTGTAAGAAATCAATGCTTCAGGTCCACCAGCACCCCTTTATAAAGGCAGTGACAAGACTGACAAAGTGTACAATAGCATCATTCCAGAGGGTCTGCAAGAGGAGCGATATGGTGACATCATCACTTTCTGTTCCACTCCACAACATGCAAAGGGCATGTGTGAAATTTGAACTAGGTCGCTTAACAGAATTATGGTTACCAGGATGATAAACACTGCTGACAACATCTTCAAGCACTATATTTTCAACTTAATATTACAGATCTCTAGCAGTCCTAGCAGGAATACGTGTATGACCCAATTAAAATTATTGCACTCCGTTCTGGTTTGTGATAAGTCAAGCACTTGGATGAAGCCAGCAGGAGGATGTGTAAATTGACGTGGCCATGCAATGATTGTAGTGAGCATGCCTTCACATGCAAAGGCAGTGTCCTAGAAGTAGAGTCCTTCGGCATGGCAGTCCATTCAGTGACACTAAGGTACACAGATTACAAGCTGATGGGACTGAGATATAGGTGCTGCTCAGTGCTCTAGAGACTCAATATACTGATTGAAAGGTGGTAAGTGAAGCAGAATTGCCACACCAATGCATTGTATTCTGTTCCGGTTTGTGATGTGTCAAACATTTCTCCAAAAATGGACAATAACTGCCTTCACTACACTGATCCCGGTCCTGATGATATCGGCTTATTATACAGATAACTACTTTCTCTACTTACATAACAGATGTATTGTACTGTCCACATCTTGATTTCAGTGAATAAAGAGAATTTTAGTAAATAAAGAGAGTTCTGTTTCAAGTATTTGCCATCTTGCATTCCCTCTGACTGAACACAACACTGATGTAATTTCCTCCCTTAGGTTTTCTTCTCCTAGAATCTGCTCTGTCATAGCTAGCTTGCTTTGTAAACATGTGAGAGCAGCAAGTACAGATTTCAGCTTGTGTCACACTTAACTGCCCTTAGCAAATCAGTGAGGAGCAGGAATGTGGGAGTGGGCAATGTACCAATTAAAGCCAGGCTGACTGAGAGAAGATTACTACAGCAGAAACATTTCTGATTAGATTGGGATGCTTGCAATGCAGGGTAAAGTTGTAGGCTGCATA
The DNA here is from genome assembly GCF_040937935.1 of Hyperolius riggenbachi. Classification (NCBI taxonomy): domain Eukaryota; kingdom Metazoa; phylum Chordata; class Amphibia; order Anura; family Hyperoliidae; genus Hyperolius; species Hyperolius riggenbachi. The sequence continues at coordinate 332,189,295 of NC_090647.1, forward strand.
ATAAACACAGAACAGTGGGTACATGGAATTTGATTTGTTGCTGACAATCCCTCTTTAAGAGGTTTGGATTTGCAAGCCTCATTTGTATAATATCAATCACTAAAAATTTGAATTAGAAACTGTGAGACTATAGCTGCCTGCAGCACAGCCCAAATCATTTTCATTAAATAAACCAAGGGCAAGGTGAGTTTATTAACAAAAGTTCAC